>NC_048579.1:74075789-74125789 GCF_013265735.2 Oncorhynchus mykiss | reverse complement strand
ACATATCTACCTGTCTCCTCATTCAAACTACACATATAACTGTCTCCTCATTCAAACTACATATCTAACTGTCACTTCATTCAAACTACACATATAACTGTCTCCTCATTGAACTACATATCTAACTGTCTCCTCATTCAAACTACATATCTAACTGTCACTTCATTCAAACTACATATCTAACTGTCTCCTCATTCAAACTACATATCTACCTGTCTCCTCATTCAAACTACATATCTAACTGTCTCCTCATTCAAACTACATATCTAACTGTCACTTCATTCAAACTACATATCTAACTGTCTCCTCATTCAAACTACATATATAACTGTCTCCTCATTCAAACTACATATCTAACCGTCTCCTCATTCAAACTACATATCTACCTGTCTCCTCATTCAAACTACATATCTAACTGCCTCCTCATTCAAACTACATATATAACTGTCACATCATTCAAACTACATATCTAACTGTCTCCTCATTCAAACTACATATCTACCTGTCTCCTCATTCAAACTACATATCTAACTGCCTCCTCATTCAAACTACATATATAACTGTCACATCATTCAAACTACATATCTAACTGTCTCCTCATTCAAACTACATATCTAACTGTCTCCTCATTCAAACTACATATCTAACTGTCTCCTCATTCAAACTACATATCTACCTGTCTCCTCATTCAAACTACATATCTACCTGTCTCCTCATTCAAACTACATATCTAACTGCCTCCTCATTCAAACTACATATATAACTGTCACATCATTCAAACTACATATCTAACTGTCTCCTCATTCAAACTACATATCTAACTGTCTCCTCATTCAAACTACATATCTAACTGTCTCCTCATTCAAACCACATATCTAACTGTCTCCTCATTCAAACTACATATCTAACCGTCACTTCATTCAAACTACATATCTACCTGTCTCCTCATTCAAACTACATATCTAACTGTCTCCTCATTCAAACTACATATCTAACTGTCTCCTCATTCAAACTACATATCTACCTGTCTCCTCATTCAAACTACATATCTAACTGTCTCCTCATTCAAACTACATATCTAACCGTCTCCTCATTCAAACTACATATCTAACTGTCTCCTCATTCAAACTACATATCTAACTGTCTCCTCATTCAAACTACATATCTAACTGTCTCCTCATTCAAACTACATATCTAACTGTCTCCTCATTCAAACTACATATCTACCTGTCTCCTCATTCAAACTACATATCTAACTGTCTCCTCATTCAAACTACATATCTAACTGTCTCCTCATTCAAACTACATATCTAACTGTCTCCTCATTCAAACTACATATCTAACTGTCTCCTCATTCAAACTACATATCTAACTGTCTCCTCATTCAAACTACATATCTAACTGTCTCCTCATTCAAACTACATATCTAACTGTCTCCTCATTCAAACTACATATCTAACTGTCTCCTCATTCAAACTACATATCTACCTGTCTCCTCATTCAAACTACATATCTAACTGTCTCCTCATTCAAACTACATATCTAACTGTCTCCTCATTCAAACTACATATCTAACTGTCTCCTCATTCAAACTACATATCTAACTGTCTCCTCATTCAAACTACATATCTAACTGTCTCCTCATTCAAACTACATATCTACCTGTCTCCTCATTCAAACTACACATCTAACTGTCTCCTCATTCAAACTACATATCTAACTGTCACTTCATTCAAACTACACATATAACTGTCTCCTCATTGAACTACATATCTAACTGTCTCCTCATTCAAACTACATATCTAACTGTCACTTCATTCAAACTACATATCTAACTGTCTCCTCATTCAAACTACATATCTACCTGTCTCCTCATTCAAACTACATATCTAACTGTCTCCTCATTCAAACTACATATCTAACTGTCACTTCATTCAAACTACATATCTAACTGTCTCCTCATTCAAACTACATATATAACTGTCTCCTCATTCAAACTACATATCTAACCGTCTCCTCATTCAAACTACATATCTACCTGTCTCCTCATTCAAACTACATATCTAACTGCCTCCTCATTCAAACTACATATATAACTGTCACATCATTCAAACTACATATCTAACTGTCTCCTCATTCAAACTACATATCTACCTGTCTCCTCATTCAAACTACATATCTAACTGTCTCCTCATTCAAACTACATATCTACCTGTCTCCTCATTCAAACTACATATCTACCTGTCTCCTCATTCAAACTACATATCTAACTGCCTCCTCATTCAAACTACATATATAACTGTCACATCATTCAAACTACATATCTAACTGTCTCCTCATTCAAACTACATATCTAACTGTCTCCTCATTCAAACTACATATCTAACTGTCTCCTCATTCAAACCACATATCTAACTGTCTCCTCATTCAAACTACATATCTAACCGTCTCCTCATTCAAACTACATATCTACCTGTCTCCTCATTCAAACTACATATCTAACTGTCTCCTCATTCAAACTACATATCTAACTGTCTCCTCATTCAAACTACATATCTACCTGTCTCCTCATTCAAACTACATATCTAACTGTCTCCTCATTCAAACTACATATCTAACCGTCTCCTCATTCAAACTACATATCTAACTGTCTCCTCATTCAAACCACATATCTAACTGTCTCCTCATTCAAACTACATATCTAACTGTCTCCTCATTCAAACTACATATCTAACTGTCTCCTCATTCAAACCACATATCTAACTGTCTCCTCATTCAAACTACATATCTAACTGTCTCCTCATTCAAACTACATATCTAACTGTCTCCTCATTCAAACTACATATCTACCTGTCTCCTCATTCAAACTACATATCTAACTGTCTCCTCATTCAAACTACATATCTAACTGTCTCCTCATTCAAACCACATATCTAACTGTCTCCTCATTCAAACTACATATCTAACTGTCACTTCATTCAAACTACATATCTAACTGTCTCCTCATTCAAACTACATATCTAACTGTCTCCTCATTCAAACTACATATCTAACTGTCACATCATTCAAACTACATATCTAACTGTCTCCTCATTCAAACTACATATCTAACTGTCACTTCATTCAAACTACATATCTAACTGTCTCCTCATTCAAACTACATATCTAACTGTCACTTCATTCAAACTACATATCTAACTGTCACTTCATTCAAACTACATATATAACTGTCTCCTCATTCAAACTACATATCTAACTGTCTCCTCATTCAAACCACATATCTAACTGTCTCCTCATTCAAACTACATATCTAACTGTCACTTCATTCAAACTACATATCTAACTGTCTCCTCATTCAAACACACCCCTGGGGGGGGGGGACTCTCTTCATAACACAACACACCCCTGGGGGGGGGGGGGGGGGAACTCTCTTCATAACACAACACACTCCTGGGGGGGGGACTCTCTTCATAACAACACACCCCTGAGGGGGGGACTCTCTTCATAACACAACACACCCCTGGGGGGGGGGGGAAGGAACTCTCTTCATAACACAACACACCCCTGGGGGGGGGGGACTCTCTTCATAACAACACACCCCTGGGGGGGGGACTCTCTTCATAACACAACACACCCCTGGGGGGGGGGGGGGGGACTCTCTTCATAACACAACACACCCCTGGGGGGGGGGGCTCTCTTCATATCTTCATAACACAACACACCCCTGGGGGGGGGGACTCTCTTCATAACACAACACACCCCTGGGGGGGGGGGGCGACGACGACGACACACACAACACAACACACCCCTGGATAAACATTTATCTACCGTTTCTAAAGCCACTCAGACCCAAGTCCGTCAGACAGTCATTGAGGTTTGTTTTGACTAACAAAACCGTCCGTACACAAAGACTACGCCAAATGACATCTCCATCTGAGAGGGGATTTACAGTGTGTGTGTGTGTGTGTGTGTGTGTGTCGCAGGGATAGGAGTGGAGAAGACAGGGAGATTCCTCACAAAGCACAAGATCGTTTGTGATGGCTCTAACATCTCCTCACACACTTAGGGTCTTAGCTAGTCTCCAGGCCATCGCCTCCAACCACACACACACACACACACACACACACACACACACACACACACACACACACACACACACACACACCTACAGTACAGTAACCCCTGACTCACCCCAAACACCTACAGTAACCCCTGACTCACCCCAAACACCCACAGTACAGTACAGTAACCCCTGACTCGCCCCAAATACCTACAGTAGAGTACAGTAACCCCTGACTCACCCCAAACACCTACAGTACAGTAACCCCTGACTCACCCCAAACACCCACAGTACAGTAACCCCTGACTCACCCCAAACACCCACAGTACAGTAACCCCTGACTCACCCCAAACACCCACAGTACAGTAACCCCTGACTCACCCCAAACACCCACAGTACAGTAACCCCTGACTCACCCCAAACACCCACAGTATAGTAACCCCTGACTCACCCCAAACACCCACAGTACAGTACTGCTTCTCTTTCCTGATGGCTTCTCTGTTCTCTCCTGCTCTCCACAACAAGCCAACAAAACACCAAGGTTCACCTTTCCATCGATCCTGACTAGTCTCCCAGTCCCTGCCGCTGAAAAACATCCCCAAAGCAGGATGCTGCCACCACCACCATGCTTCACCACAGGGGATGGTGCCACCACCATGTTTCACCACAGGGGATGCTGCCACCACCATGCTTCACCACAGGGGATGGTGTCACCACCATGCTTCACCACAGGGGATGGTGCCACCACCATGCTTCACCACAGGGGATGGTGCCACCACCATGCTTCATCACAGGGGATGGTGCCACCACCATGCTTCACCACAGGGGATGGTGCCACCACCATGCTTCACCACAGGGGATATTGCCACCACCACCATGCTTCACCACAGGGGATGGTGCCACCACCATGCTTCACCACAGGGGATGCTGCCATGTTTCTTTCAGATGTGACGCTTGGCATTCAGGCCAAAGAGTTCAATCTTGGGTTCATCAGACCAGAGAATCTTGCTTCTCATAGTCTGAGAGTCTTTAGGTGAATTTTGGGCCTGGGCCTTTTACTGAGGAGTGACTTCCGTCTGGCCACTCTACCATAAAGGTCTGATTGGTGGAGTGCTGCATAGAAGGTTGTCCTTCTGGAAGGTTCTCCCATCTCCTCAGAGGAACTCTGGAACTCTGTCAGAATGACCACCGGGTTCTTGGTCCATTCTCACCCCGATTGCTCAGTTTGGTCGGGCGGCCAACTATAGGAAGAGTCTTGTTCTTTAATTTAAGAATGATGGAGGCCACTGTGTTCTTGGGGACCTTCAATGCCGCAGACATTATTTGGTACCCTTCCCCAGATCTGTGCCTCGACACAATCCTGTCTCGGAGCTCTACGGACAATTCCTTCGACCTCATGGCTTGGTTTTTGCTCTGACATGCACTGTCAACTGTGGGACCTTATATATACAGGTGTGTGCCTTTCCAAATCATGTCCAATCAATAGAATTTACCACAGGTGGACTCCAATCAAGTTATAGAAACATCTGAAGGATGATCAATGGAAACAGGATGCACCTGAGCTCAATTTCCAGTCTCGTAGAAAAGGGTCTGAAAACTTCTGTAAATAAGGTATTTCTATTTATTATTTTTTATATACATTTGCTTTCTAAAAACTTGTTTTCACTTCGTCATTATGGGGCATTGTGATGTCATTATGGGGTATTGTGATGTCATTATGGGGTATTGTGATGTCATTATGGGGCATTGTGATGTCATTATGGGGTATTGTGATGTCATTATGGGGTATTGTGATGTCATTATGGGGCATTGTGATGTCATTATGGGGTATTGTGATGTCATTATGGGGTATTGTGATGTCATTATGGGGTATTGTGATGTCATTATGGGGTATTGTGATGTCATTATGGGGTATTGTGATGTCATTATGGGGTATTGTGATGTCATTATGGGGCATTGTGATATCATTATGGGGCATTGTGATGTCATTATGGGGTATTGTGATGTCATTATGGGGCATTGTGATATCATTATGGGGTATTGTGATGTCATTATGGGGTATTGTTATGTCATTATGGGGTATTGTGATGTCATTATGGGGTATTGTGTGTAGATTGATGAGGAAAAACATGAATTTATTCCATTTTAGAATACGGCTGTAATGTAACAAAATGTGGAAAAAGTCAAGGGGTCTGAATACTTTTCCAAATGCACGGTATGTGTGCTTATGTGTAGGTTTAGTTGCCTAGACTGAGAGGTCCTTGTGTACAGTAGGGATGCATCCCAAATAGCACCCGATTCAGACAGACAGACGTGTGACAGACAGCCAGCCAGACAGACAGACTGTCACGGCAGGGTAGAGCGTTGGACTAGTAACCGGAAGGTTGCACGTTCAAACCCCTGAGCTGACAAGGTACAAATCTGTCGTTCTGCCCCTGAACAGACTGTTAACCCCACTGTTCCTAGACCGTCATTGAAAATAAGAATTTGACTTGCCTAGTTAAATAAATAAATAAAGACAGACAGGGTTGTGGAAATGGAAATGTCGGTGGTGGCGGGGGTGTTAGGATACAACCCACTGGGCATAGATGTCAACTCAACGTCTATTCCACGTTTGTTCAAAGTCATTTCATTGAAATGAGGTGGAAACAACGTTGATTCAACCAGGCGCGTGTCCAGTGAGAATCCTTCATGTCACATACCTGAGTTGGCTTTTGGACCACCTGCTTTGGCTGCAAAGAGGAAAGAGAGAGAGAGAGAAGAGGGTTAAAATTCATCCTGGACCAATGATTTCAAGAGAACATCATTACATGCCTGTTTAATTCACTCTGAAAAGTGGAGACGTCGTAGACAATAAACATCACTGAAGACTTCCTGTCCAGCCCTGATCTTACAGATACTTCCTGTCCAGCCCTGGTCTTACAGATACTTCCTGTCCAGTCCTGGTCTTACAGATACTTCCTGTCCAGCCCTGGTCTTACAGATACTTCCTGTCTAGCCCTGGTCTTACAGATACTTCCTGTAAAGCCCTTGTCCTACAGACACTGCTGTTTTTGGAGGCGGAGTCGTGTTCGCTAGCGAAGAGAGATTTGCGGTGATTTACTAACAATAAGTGAATTGTTTCGTTTCATTTAGACAAGTTGCTTAGCCTAGCTAGCTAAAACGGATCAAAGTTGGTTAGAAACCCTTTAAACTAATCTGCTAGCAACTATGATTCTGTCCTAGGAGGTGGAGGAGCAGAAGGAGGTGGAGGAAGAGGAGGGAGATGACTAACAAAGCTCAGATTGTGTCTCCTAGGACAGGAAGTATCTGTAAGACAAGGGCTAGACAGGAAGTATCTGTAAGACCAGGACTGGACAGGAAGTATCTGTAAGACCAGGACTGGACAGGAAGTATCTGTAAGACCAGGGCTGGACAGGAAGTGTCTGTAAGACCAGGGCTGGACAGGAAGTATCTGTAAGACCAGGACTGGACAGGAAGTATCTGTAAGCCAAGCGTACTGTGTACACACACACACACACACACACACACACACACACACACACACACACACACACACACACACACACACACACACACACACACACACACACACACACACACACACACACACATACACATTCCATGCCCCCTGGGTGGGGATGGTTGTGAACAGCTGGTGAGTTCTGTGCCAGCTCTGTGTTGGATGCCAGCGGTCGGTGTGTGTGTATGTACGTGTGTGTGTGTGTGTGTGTGTGTAAGTGTGTGTGTCTAATAGTAACATGGTAAACGTCAACACCGGATGGGGTCGGGACCGAGGCACTCCAACACTGGCCATAAAGGAACATCTGAAAGACGCTGGTTCCCCATTCTGATGGAACTGGAAATACACTAACAGGATACACCCCCAGGACCCTATTCCCTATGTAGTGCGCTACTATAGACCCTATTCCCTATGTAGTGCATTACTTTTGTTGTGTACAATATAGGGAATAGGGTGCAGTGTGAGAAGCAGCCATAGGATACACATATTATAACAAGCAGACACTGAAATGGTACCCTATTCCCTATATAGTGCACTACTTCTGACCAGAGCTGTTCTGTCACAGATTCCACCCTATTCCCTATATAGTGCACTACTTCTGACCAGAGCTGTTGTGTCACAGATTCCACCCTATTCCCTATATAGTGTACTACTTCTGACCAGAGCTGTTGTGTCCAGATTCCACCCTATTCCCTATGTAGTGCACTACTTCTGACCAGAGCTGTTGTGTCACAGATTCCACCCTATTCCCTATGTAGTGCACTACTTCTGACCAGAGCTGTTGTGTCATAGATTCCACCCTATTCCCTATGTAGTGCACTACTTGGTTGGGTTGTGGGTGTATATCAGACAACCTTCAGACAGGTCTGGGTGTATATCAGACAACCTTCAGACAGGTCTGGGTGTATATCAGACAACCTTCAGACAGGTCTGGGTGTATATCAGACAACCTTCAGACAGGTCTGGGTGTATATCAGACAACCTTCAGACAGGTCTGGGTGTATATCAGACAACCTTCAGACAGGTCTGGGTGTATATCAGACAACCTTCAGACAGGTCTGGGTGTATATCAGACAACCTTCAGACAGGTCTGGGTGTATATCAGACAACCTTCAGACAGGTCATACGAATTATCTTCATTCTCTAGCCTCCCTTTTAGGCTAAAATCTGCTTCTAGAAAAAAAAGAGGAACCTCGGTAGAGGACCTACGGTAAAGGACCTACGGTAGAGGACATAAAGGACCTACGGTAGAGGACCTACGGTAAAGGACCTACGGTAAATGTCATAAAGGACCTACGGTAAAGAACCTACGGTAAAGGACCTACGGTAAAGGACATAAAGGACCTACGGTAAAGAACCTACGGTAGAGGACCTACGGTAAAGAACCTACGGTAAAGGACCTACGGTAGAGGACCTACGGTAAAGGACCTACGGTAAAGGACATAAAGGACCTACGGTAGAGGACCTACGGTAAAGGACCTACGGTAAATGTCATAAAGGACCTACGGTAAAGAACCTACGGTAAAGGACCTACGGTAAAGGACATAAAGGACCTACGGTAAAGAACCTACGGTAGAGGACCTACAGTAAAGGGTCGCACACTGACCACCGCATGTGGATCTCCCGCTCATCTACCGATCGTTCAGCGCGCTGTTGATGCCCGACTGACGACATATTCTCACAATTCTACATGTAAAATTGGTTTGCACTCGGCTCGTAAAATTATAGCCGGCACTCTGTTCAGAGGTGCTAAGTACTCTCAGGAGACAAATGCTATTGGTGCGTGTGTCCGAGCCTTGAAAGGGTTTCTTTGGCTGTCCTCGAAGGAGAACCTGTTAAGGAACCTTTTTGAGTTCAAGAACCCTTTTTGGATTCCATGTAGTGTAGAACACTTGCCACAGAGTGCATTTTACCTGGAACCCAAGAGGGATCTTCAAAGGGTTCTCCTGATGATAGTCAAAGTACCCCTTTTGGAACCCTTTTGGGTTCCAGAACCCTTTTGGATTCCATGTACCATAGAACAACGCCACAGAGTGTTTGACCTTTTTACCAGAGTGTACTGGGACTTAAAGGAATAGTCATCTCTGGTTTGGGTCACAGGGTCCATCCAAAATGGCACCCAGTTCCCTGTATAGTAGGACAGCCAGAGGGTAGTGTCGGTAATAGTGCACTAGATGTGATGGAAATAGGGCTGTTATTTGGGATACAACCAGAAGGTAGCCACAGGGTCACGGTTTTGTGATCTCTATCTTTAATGGTGTGAGTTTAAACACGAACGATGCTGAAGAGAAACCTGCTGATGCTGTTGTTTACTCCGTTACTATGTTACCGTGGGCCGTCACGGAACACACACGCACCACAGGAGGTTGGAGGCACCTTTACATGGGGAGGACGGGGCTCGTGGTAATAGCTGGGGCGGAGTCAGTGGAATGGTATCAAACGCATGAAACACATGATGCCATGAAAGAAAGATGGCGTCGGAGAGGATGGCTGTTGTCTTATCGGCTCTTAAACAACTGTGCTATTTTGCTTGTTTTTCTCGCATCGTTTGTTTAATTAATTTTGTTCGTAATGTTGCCGCTATCGTCTCTTATGCCCGAACAGAGCTTCTGGACATCAGAACAGCGATTACTCACTTCAAATTGGACAAATAATCTTTCTTTAATGAGTCGGACGGGAAGGATGTACTCCGAAACACCCGAACAGGCCCTCATCTCCGTCATTCGCAGGAGAAAGAAATAGAGGTTTCGCCGGAAAGAGATCGGGGTGCATTGTGAGGATCAGGCAACGAGTGGCAAATCTGCCTTTTGCCATCTCTACTGTTAGCCAACGTTCAATCGCTGGGAAATAAATGGAATAACTGAGAGCACGTATATCCAATGGAACAGCAGCCTCTGGTAAGACACGGGGCGGTGGCCTAGGTGTATTTGAAAACAACAGCTGGTGCACGATATCTAAGGAAGTCTCGAGGTAACTTAAAATCAGTTTTACCTCATTTCTATCAGCATGTTAAATGTTCAACCAGAGGGAAAAAAAACTCTAGACCTCCTTTACTCCACACACAGATACAAAGTTCTCCCTCTCCCTCCTTTCAGCAAATCTGACCATAATTCTATCCTCCTGATTCCTGCTTACAAGCAAAAATTAAAGCAGGAAACACCAGTGACTAGATCAATAAAAAAGTGGTCAGATGAAGCAGATGCTGAGCTACAGGACTGTTTTGCTAGCACAGACTGGAATATGTTCTGGGATTCTTCCGATGACATTGAGGAATACACCACATCAGTCACTGGCTTCATCAATAAGTGCATCGAGGACGTCGTCCCCACAGTGACTGTGCGTACATACCCCAACCAGAAGCCATGGATTACAGGCAACATTCCACTGAGCTAAAGGGTAGAGCTGCCGCTTTCAAGGAGCGGGACTCTAACACGGAAGCTTATAAGAAATCCCGCTATGCCCTCCGACGAACCATCAAACAGGCAAAGCATCAATACAGGACTAAGATCGAATTGTACTACACCGGCTCCGACATTCGGCGGAGTGTGGCAGGGCTTGCAAACCATTACAGACTACAAAGGGAAGCACAGCCGAGAGCTGCCCAGTGACACAAGCCTACCAGACAAGCTAAATAACTTCTATGCTCGCTTCGAGGCAAGTAACACTGAAACATGCATGAGAGCATCAGTTGTTCCAGAAGACTGTGCGATCAAGCTCTCCGCAGCCGATGTGGGTAAAGACCTTTAAACAGATCAACATTCACAAGGCCGCAGGGCCAGACGGAATACCAGGACGTATACTCAGAGCATGCGTTGACCAACTGGTCAATAACTGGTTCAATAACATTTTCAACCTCTCCTTGTCCGAGTCTGAAATACCAACATGTTTCAAGCAGACCACCATAGTCCCTGTGCTCAAGAACACTAAGGTAACCTGCCTAAATGACTACCGACCCGTAGCACTCACGTCTGTAGCCATGAAGTGCGTTGAAAGGCTGGTCATGTCTCACATCAACACCATTATCCCAGAAACCCTAGACCCACTCCAATTTGCATATCACCCCAACAGATCAACAGATGATGCAATCTCTACTGCACTTCACACTGCCCTTTCACAACTTGACTTAAGGAACACCAGTGTGAGAATAAATATCTTAAAAGTCCTTATATAAAACAAAGCAGACAGCCACATTCTCTAGTATTTTTTAAAATGTATTTACAGAAAGCCAGGGGTGCGCTACAACACTCAGACATCATTTACAAACGAAGCATGTGTTTAGTGAGTCCGCCAGACAAGAGGCAGCAGGGATGACCGGGGATGTTCTCTTGATAAGTGTGTGAATTAGACCAGTTTCCTGTCCTGTACTTTTGGGTGTCAGGGGGAACGTAAGGAGTAAAAAGTACATAATTTGCTTTAGGAACGAAGTAAAGTAAAAGACTACCTGGTCTAACAGAACACTACCTGGTCTAATAGAACACTACCTGGTCTAATAGAACACTACCTGGTCTAATAGAACACTACCTGGTCTAATAGAACACTACCTGGTCTAACAGAACACTACCTGGTCTAACAGAACACTACCTGGTCTAATAGAACACTACCTGGTCTAACAGAACACTACCTGGTCTAACAGAACACTACCTGGTCTAACAGAACACTACCTGGTCTAACAGAACACTACTCTAATAGAACACTACCTGGACTAATAGAACACTACCTG
Source organism: Oncorhynchus mykiss (assembly GCF_013265735.2). Classification (NCBI taxonomy): domain Eukaryota; kingdom Metazoa; phylum Chordata; class Actinopteri; order Salmoniformes; family Salmonidae; genus Oncorhynchus; species Oncorhynchus mykiss. The sequence continues at coordinate 74,113,486 of NC_048579.1, read as the reverse complement.
GTCTAACAGAACACTACCTGGTCTAATAGAACACTACCTGGTCTAACAGAACACTACCCGGTCTAACAGAACACTACCTGGTCTAATAGAACACTACCTGGTCTAATAGAACACTATCCGGTCTAACAGAACACTACCTGGTCTAACAGAACACTACCTGGTCTAACAGAACACTAACTGGTCTAATAGAACACTACCCGGTCTAACAGAACACTACTCTAATAGAACACTACCTGGACTAATGGAACACTACCTGGTCTAACAGAACACTACCTGGTCTAATAGAACACTACCTGGTCTAATAGAACACTACCTGGTCTAATAGAACACTACCTGGTCTAATAGAACACTACCTGGTCTAACAGAACACTACCTGGTCTAACAGAACACTACCTGGTCTAATAGAACACTACCTGGTCTAACAGAACACTACCTGGTCTAACAGAACACTACCTGGTCTAACAGAACACTACTCTAATAGAACACTACCTGGACTAATAGAACACTACCTGGTCTAACAGAACACTACCTGGTCTAATAGAACACTACCTGGTCTAACAGAACACTACCCGGTCTAACAGAACACTACCTGGTCTAATAGAACACTACCTGGTCTAATAGAACACTATCCGGTCTAACAGAACACTACCTGGTCTAACAGAACACTACCTGGTCTAACAGAACACTAACTGGTCTAATAGAACACTACCCGGTCTAACAGAACACTACTCTAATAGAACACTACCTGGACTAATGGAACACTACCTGGTCTAACAGAACACTACCTGGTCTAATAGAACACTACCTGGTCTAACAGAACACTACCTGGTCTAATAGAACACTACCTGGTCTAACAGAACACTACCTGGTCTAACAGAACACTACTCTAATAGAACACTACCCGGTCTAACAGAACACTACCTGGTCTAACAGAACACTACCTGGTCTAATGGAACACTTTAACTACGTATCTAATAGAAGGTGTAGAGGAGAGAGGATTTTTGTGGCTCTAGGTAGAGGGGGACATTCTGATAGGATATAGACACTACGGTATGGAACACAGTGTTGGGGATGGAGAAGTTAGAGGGTGGATCGTAATGCATCATTTAGTAAATGCCACAGACCTCCATGAAGATGAGAGAGAGAGGGAGAGTAATGTTTACTGTTCATTATGATTGTTCATTTCACTTTTGTTTATTATCTAGTGAAATTTAATTGAGAAGTTCCATGTAATATTATTAGTGACGAGACAGACAGAGACAGACACAGAGACAGACACAGAGACAGACAGAGAGAGGGACAGAGACAGGGACAGACAGACAGACAGACAGACAGACAGACAGACAGACAGACAGACACAGAGACAGACAGACACAGAGACAGAGACAGACACAGAGACAGGGACAGACACAGAGACAGGGACAGACAGACAGACAGACAGACAGACAGACAGACAGACAGACAGACAGACAGACAGACAGACAGACAGACAGACACAGAGACTGACAGAGACAGACACAGGGACAGAGACAGGGACAGACAGAGACAGGGACAGACAGAGACAGACAAACAGAGACAGACAAACAGAGACAGGGACAGAGACAGGGACAGACAGAAACAGGGACAGACACAGAGACAGGGACAGGGACAGACAGAGACAGGGACAGACAGAGACAGACAAACAGAGACAGGGACAGAGACAGGGACAGACAGCCTTTCCACTCAAAGCCAAGTAGGGCAACGGTCAATTCCCTACTTCTTTCCAAGCGGCTCTTGGATGCCAGTTACAAGCTCTGCCACATCCTGTTTCTAGAAGAATAACAACAGCCACAGTGTCTGTCTGTTAGCATTCCAAACAGCACCCTATTCTCTACTTAGTGCACTACTTTAGACCAGGGTCCATAGGGGTAGTGCACTACTTTAGACCAGGGCTCATAGGGGTAGTGCACTACTTTAGACCAGGACCCATAGGGGACTAGGGTTCCATTTGGGAGGCTGTAACAACGAGGCGGAGCTGAAACAGGAACATGAGCAAGACGTAGTGTCTGTTCTGATGTACAGGATCCACTTCATAGAACGACACTTCTTGGAAAGAGAAAAAAAAAACATCTAGATAAATTCTCTCTCTCACTTCCTCTCCCGTGTTCCCAGTCGTTCTCTCTCTCCTTCCTGGAATGCACCAGACTTAGTTTGTGCCAGAGCCAACCTGTTTCCTCCCCTCCCCTCCCCCCCTCCCCCCTCCCTCCCTCCCCCCTCCCTCCCTCCCTCCCCCTCCCTCCCTCCCTCCCTCTCCCTCCCTCCCTCCCTCTCCCCCTCCCTCCCTCCCTCCCTCCCTCCATGCGTTATATCAGAGGAGTATCAGCAAGATAAGCAGGTATGTCAGACAGGAAGTGACATCTTGTTCCAGTCTTTCAGCTGGTCCGAACACTACCAGCTTCACTGTAATCAGTCCACTATGGGCCCTGGTCAGAAGTACACTCTTTAGAAAAAAGGGTTCCAACAGGTTCTTCCACTGTCTCCCACAGGAGAACCACGTAGAACCCTCTCGGGGGGGAAATGTTTCTACATGGAAACCCGACCGAGTGCTACCTAAAAGGGTTCTTCCACTGTCTCCCACAGGAGAACCACGTAGAACCCTCTCGGGGGGGGAAATGTTTCTACATGGAAACCCGGCCGAGTGCTCCCCAAAAGGGTTCTTCCACTGTCTCCCACAGGAGAACCACGTAGAACCCTCTCGGGGGGGGAAATGTTTCTACGTGGAAACCCGACCGAGTGCTCCCCAAAAGGCTTCTCCTATTGGGGGACAGGCGAAGAACCCTTTTAGGTTGTATATACTGTAGCTCCCTTTTCTTTTAGGAAGAGCGTAGTGTATATATGTATGTTGGGACTTAACACTGCTGTGGTATAAACAGCGCAGGATGAACCGTATTCTATTAGAAACGTCTAGCCCTGAATGCTGATTGACTGCCCGTATACCACGGGTCTGACAAAACATCTATTCTTACCGCTATACTTACGTTAGTAACCAGTTTATAATCGCAATAAGGCACCTCGGGGGGGGGGGGGTTTGTGGGATACGCGATGCGTCGTGCCCTAAAGAACAGCATTTGGCCGTGGTATATTGGCCATACACCACACCCCCTCGTGCGTTATTGGATAATTAGCCCTATCACCCTCTGATGTCATACTGTACATCACCACACAACTAACCATTTACTTCCTGATGGAAAACTGGGGGACTGATAGATAGGTGTCGTCGTGGAGTTAGGACGCTCCTGGCACAGGTAGCCCGGACACCGGGCTCACAGGTAGCCTGGACACCGGGCTCACAGGTGGCCTGGACACCGGGCTCACAGGTAGCCCGGACACTGGGCTCACAGGTAGCCTGGACACTGGGCTCACAGGTAGCCTGGACACCAAGCTCACAGGTAGCCTGGACACCGGGCTCACAGGTAACCTGGACACCGGGCTCACAGGTAGCCTGGACACCGAGCTCACAGGTAGCCTGGACACCGAGCTCACAGGTAGCCTGGATATCGGGCTCACAGGTAGCCTGGACACCAAGCTCACAGGTAGCCCGGACACCAAGCTCACAGGTAGCTTGGACACTGAGCTCACAGGTAGCCTGGATACCGGGCTCACAGGTAGCCTGGACACCAAGCTCACAGGTAGCCTGGACACCATGCTCACAGGTAGCCTTGACACCAAGCTCACAGGTAGCCTGGACACCGGGCTCACTGGTAGCCTGGACACCAAGCTCACAGGTAGCCCGGACACCAAGCTCACAGGTAGCCTGGACACCAAGCTCACAGGTAGCCTGGATACCAGGCTCACAGGTAGCCTGGACACCATGCTCACAGGTAGCCTAGAGTCCAAGCTCACAGGTAAGCTAACAGCTAAGCTAATAGGTAGCCTTGATACCAAGTTAACAGCTAAGCTAATAGGTAGCCTTGATACCAAGTTAACAGCTAAGCTAATAGGTAGCCTTGATACCAAGTTAACAGCTAAGCTAATAGGTAGCCTTGATACCAAGTTAACAGCTAAGCTAATAGGTAGCCTACATGGCACCAATCCTGATCAATATCCAAAGGTAGGTGTGAGGGAGCAGCTGCAAGTCAGGGCAGATTCTGAGTGGTGCTGAGGGCAGAACTAAGGACTAACCCAAGTTAGAGAACAACAATCCCACACTGACTGAGAACCTGGCAGGTTGTGCCAGTTTAAACCCCCAGCTTGTACCAAGAGGAGGATTTAACTTCATAAAGACATACCTACTGTAAGCCCACCTAGGCTCTCTCTCTCTCTCTGAAAACCTTTACAGTCCTCACTCTCCCTCTCCTTCTCTTTCTCTCTCTAACTCGCTCCCTCTCTCTCTCTCTCTCTCTCTCTCTCATTCTCTTGCTTTTACTCTCCCTCTCTCTATCTCCTTATCTCTCTCCTTCTCACCCTCTCTACCTTCTCTCTCTCTCTTTCTCTCTCTTTCACTCTCTCTCTCTCTCTCCCTCTCTCTTTCCCTCTCTCTTTCTCTCTCTCCCTCTCCCTCTCTCTCTCCCTTTCTCTTTCTCTCTCTCTCTCCTCTTGCTTTTTCTCTCCCTCTCTCTATCTCCTTATATCTCTCTCTCTCTCCTTCTCACCCTCTCTATCTTCTCTCTCTCTTTCTCTCTCTCTCTCTCTGACACATCCAGGAGACTGGCTGGCTGCCCCATAGAACTAGGATGAGTAGAACAGGCTGGACATCCCCATTCAGGTCAGTAGACCAGGCTGGGCATCCCCATTCAGGTCAGTAGACCAGGCTGGACATCCCCATTCAGGTCAGTAGAACAGGCTGGACATCCCCATTCAGGTCAGTAGACCAGGCTGGGCATCCCCATTCAGGTCAGTAGACCAGGCTGGACATCCCCATTCAGGTCAGTAGACCAGGCAAATTACCACAGTCAGAGGTCGGGCTCATAGGAATGGCTTAATGGTTTCCATGGTTTCCATGTGATTCCATTCACTCCCTTCCAGCTATCATTATGAGCTGTCCTCCCCTCTCCAGCCTCCTGTGACTTCCTTTTCTCTCTCTCTCTCCCTCCCTCCCTCCCTCCCTCCCTCCTCTCTACCTCCCCCTCACCCCTCTCCCCTTTCCCCCCCTCTCTCCCTCCCCCCTCTCCTCTCTCCCTCCTCTCTACCTCCCCCTCACCCCTCTCTCCTTCCCCCCTCTCTCTCCCACCCCCTCTCTCTCCCTCCCCCCTCTCTCTCCCTCCCTCCCCCTCTATCCCTCCCCCTCTACCCCACCTCTCCCCCCCTCTCCCTCCCTCCCACCTCTCTTCCTCCCCCTCTCTCTCTCTCTCCCCCACTCCTCTCCCCCACTCCTCTCCCCCTCCCTCCTCTCCTCTCTCCCTCCTCTCTACCTCCCCCTCACCCCTCTCTCCCTCCCCCCCTCTCTCTCCCTCCCTCCCTCCCCCTCTACCCCACCTCTCCCCCCTCTCCCTCCCTCCCACCTCTCTTCCTCCCCCTCTCTCTCTCCCCCCCTCCTCTCCCCCCTCCCTCCTCTCCTCTCTCCCTCCTCTCTACCTCCCCCTCACCCCTCTCTCCTTCCCCCCTCTCTCTCCCTCCCCCCTCTCTCTCCCTCCCCCCCTCTCTCTCCCTCCCTCCCTCCCCCTCTACCCCACCTCTCCCCCCCTCTCCCTTCCTCCCCCTCTCTCTCTCCCCCCCTCCTCTCCCCCCTCCCTCCTCTCCCCCCTCCCTCCTCTCCCCCCTCCCTCCTCTCCCCCCTCTCTGAACTGTTATTTTTTACAGCTCTTCGGAGACCCAATTTTGTGGAAGTACCAAGAAAATAAATCTGCCTGCTGGGTTGGAGGGCTGGGAGGGGGGAGTTGTCCGTCATTAAACTTGACCCCGCTGGCTACTTCCCTATATCCAGCTAGGTGGTTACGGGGCAGCTGGGTTCACAGGACTGAACAGAAGAAAAATTAAACCTTATCTGGCAACATACGCATCAGGATCTGGCAACTCCTCAGCAGTCACTCACTCAGTCACTCAAGTCACACAGACCTGTTCTGTTTTGGAGGAGATTCTTATTACACACACACGCACGCACGCACACGCACGCACGCACGCACGCACGCACACGCACACTTCTTTGTTGTCTGGGTGTCTAGAGGACTGACGCTAACTCTCCCATATGGACAGATGGAGGCTATGTGGAGTTATCATACCTTTTGCTACCAAACGCTTTTATTTTGAAAAAACAAACAAACATCTAGTTCACTAGAAGTTGTATTCATGTTTTCGTTGTGTTTGTTGTTGTAGAGGAGAGGATCTTTGTAACTCTAGTGAGATAAATAAATAAAACACTATTTGTTTACAACACACAGTAAGTGAAACGTTCTGGTAACTAGCAAGTGATATCAAATCAAAATCAAATCAAAATGTATTGGTCACATATTCAGCAGATGTGATTGGTCACATATTCAGCAGATGTGATTGGTCACATATTCAGCAGATGTGATTGGTCACATATTCAGCAGATGTGATTGGTCAGATATTCAGCAGATGTGATTGGTCACATATTCAGCAGATGTGATTGGTCACATATTCAGCAGATGTGATTGGTCACATATTCAGCAGATGTGATTGGTCACATATTCAGCAGATGTGATTGGTCACATATTCAGCAGATGTGATTGGTCACATATTCAGCAGATGTGATTGGTCACATATTCAGCAGATGTGATTGGTCACATATTCAGCAGATGTGATTGGTCACATATTCAGCAGATGTGATTGGTCACATATTCAGCAGATGTGATTGGTCACATATTCAGCAGATGTGATTGGTCACATATTCAGCAGATGTGATTGGTCAGATATTCAGCAGATGTGATTGGTCACATATTCGGCAGATGTGATTGGTCAGATATTCAGCAGACGTGATTGGTCACACATTCAGGGTATTGATTGGACTATAGTTCAGGGTACTGGGGGAGGCTAGTAACAGTGACTATAGTTCAGGGCAGGGTACTGGGGGAGACTAGTAACAGTGACTATAGTTCAGGGTACTGGGGGGAGACTAGTAACAGTGACTATAGTTCAGGGTACTGGGGGGAGGCTAGTAACAGTGACTATAGTTCAGGGCAGGGTACTGGGGGGAGGCTAGAAACAGTGACTATAGTTCAGGGTACTGGGGGAGACTAGTAACAGTGACTATAGTTCAGGGTACTGGGTGGAGACTAGTAACAGTGACTATAGTTCAGGGTACTGGGGGGAGACTAGTAACAGTGACTATAGTTCAGGGTACTGGGGGGAGGCTAGTAACAGTGACTATAGTTCAGGGTACTGGGGGGAGACTAGTAACAGTGACTATAGTTCAGGGTACTGGGGGGAGGCTAGTAACAGTGACTATAGTTCAGGGTACTGGGGGAGACTAGTAACAGTGACTATAGTTCAGGGTACTGGGGGGAGACTAGTAACAGTGACTATAGTTCAGGGTACTGGGGGGAGACTAGTAACAGTGACTATAGTTCAGGGTACTGGGGGAGGCTAGTAACAGTGACTATAGTTCAGGGTACTGGGGGAGACTAGTAACAGTGACTATAGTTCAGGGTACTGGGGGGAGACTAGTAACAGTGACTATAGTTCAGGGTACTGGGGGGAGGCTAGTAACAGTGACTATAGTTCAGGGTACTGGGGAGAGACTAGTAACAGTGACAATAGTTCAGGGCAGGGTACTGGGGAGAGACTAGTAACAGTGACAATAGTTCAGGGCAGGGTACTGGGGGGAGGCTAGTAACAGTGACTATAGTTCAGGGTACTGGGGGAGGCTAGTAACAGTGACTATAGTTCAGGGCAGGGTACTGGGGGAGGCTAGTAACAGTGACTATAGTTCAGGGTACTGGGGGGAGACTAGTAACAGTGACTATAGTTCAGGGTACTGGGGGAGACTAGTAACAGTGACTATAGTTCAGGGTACTGGGGGAGGCTAGTAACAGTGACTATAGTTCAGGGTACTGGGGGGAGACTAGTAACAGTGACTATAGTTCAGGGTACTGGGGGGAGACTAGTAACAGTGACTATAGTTCAGGGTACTGGGGGGAGACTAGTAACAGTGACTATAGTTCAGGGTACTGGGGGAGACTAGTAACAGTGACTATAGTTCAGGGTACTGGGGGGAGACTAGTAACAGTGACTATAGTTCAGGGTACTGGGGGGAGACTAGTAACAGTGACTATAGTTCAGGGTACTGGGGGGAGGCTAGTAACAGTGACTATAGTTCAGGGTACTGGGGGGAGACTAGTAACAGTGACTATAGTTCAGTGCAGGGTACTGGGGGGAGACTAGTAACAGTGACTATAGTTCAGGGTACTGGGGGGAGGCTAGAAACAGTGACTATATTTCAGGGTACTGGGGGGAGACTAGTAACAGTGACTATAGTTCAGGGTACTGGGGGGAGGCTAGTAACAGTGACTATAGTTCAGGGTACTGGGGGGAGGCTAGTAACAGTGACTATAGTTCAGGGTACTGGGGGGAGGCTAGTAACAGTGACTATAGTTCAGGGTACTGGGGGAGGCTAGTAACAGTGACTATAGTTCAGGGTACTGGGGGAGGCTAGTAACAGTGACTATAGTTCAGGGTACTGGGGGGAGGCTAGTAACAGTGACTATAGTTCAGGGTACTGGGGGAGGCTAGTAACAGTGACTATAGTTCAGGGCAGGGTACTGGGTGGAGGCTAGTAACAGTGACTATAGTTCAGGGTACTGGGGGAGACTAGTAACAGTGACTATAGTTCAGGGCAGGGTACTGGGGGAGGCTAGTAACAGTGACTATAGTTCAGGGTACTGGGGGGAGACTAGTAACAGTGACTATAGTTCAGGGTACTGGGGGGAGGCTAGTAACAGTGACTATAGTTCAGGGTACTGGGGGAGACTAGTAACAGTGACTATAGTTCAGGGCAGGGTACTGGGGGGAGACTAGTAACAGTGACTATAGTTCCGGGCATGGTACTGGGTGGAGGCTAGTAACAGTGACTATAGTTCAGGGTACTGGGGGAGACTAGTAACAGTGACTATAGTTCCGGGCATGGTACTGGGGGAGGCTAGCAACAGTGACTATAGTTCAGGGTACTGGGGGAGACTAGTAACAGTGACTATAGTTCAGGGTACTGGGTGGAGGCTAGTAACAGTGACTATAGTTAAGGGTACTGGGTGGAGGCTAGTAACAGTGACTATAGTTCAGGGTACTGGGGGAGACTAGTAACAGTGACTATAGTTCAGGGTACTGGGGGGAGACTAGTAACAGTGACTATAGTTCAGGGTACTGGGGGAGACTAGTAACAGTGACTATAGTTCAGGGCAGGGTACTGGGGGAGACTAGTAACAGTGACTATAGTTCAGGGCAGGGTACTGGGGGGAGACTAGTAACAGTGACTATAGTTCAGGGCAGGGTACTGGGGGGAGACTAGTAACAGTGACAATAGTTCAGGGCAGGGTACTGGGGGGAGACTAGTAACAGTGACTATAGTTCAGGGTACTGGGGAGAGACTAGTAACAGTGACAATAGTTCAGGGCAGGGTACTGGGGGGAGACTAGTAACAGTGACTATAGTTCAGGGTACTGGGTGGAGGCTAGTAACAGTGACTATAGTTCAGGGTACTGGGGGGAGGCTAGTAACAGTGACTATAGTTCAGGGTACTGGGGGAGACTAGTAACAGTGACTATAGTTCCGGGCATGGTACTGGGTGGAGGCTAGTAACAGTGACTATAGTTCAGGGTACTGGGGGAGACTAGTAACAGTGACTATAGTTCAGGGCAGGGTACTGGGGGGAGACTAGTAACAGTGACTATAGTTCCGGGCATGGTACTGGGGGAGACTAGTAACAGTGACTATAGTTCAGGGTACTGGGTGGAGGCTAGTAACAGTGACTATAGTTCAGGGTACTGGGTGGAGGCTAGTAACAGTGACTATAGTTCAGGGTACTGGGGGGAGACTAGTAACAGTGACTATAGTTCAGGGTACTGGGGGGAGACTAGTAACAGTGACTATAGTTCAGGGTACTGGGGGAGACTAGTAACAGTGACTATAGTTCAGGGTACTGGGGGAGGCTAGTAACAGTGACTATAGTTCAGGGTACTGGGGGGAGGCTAGTAACAGTGACTATAGTTCAGGGTACTGGGGGGAGGCTAGTAACAGTGACTATAGTTCAGGGTACTGGGGGGAGGCTAGTAACAGTGACTATAGTTCAGGGTACTGGGGGAGACTAGTAACAGTGACTATAGTTCCGGGCATGGTACTGGGTGGAGGCTAGTAACAGTGACTATAGTTCAGGGTACTGGGGGAGACTAGTAACAGTGACAATAGTTCAGGGCAGGGTACTGGGGGGAGACTAGTAACAGTGACTATAGTTCAGGGTACTGGGGGGAGGCTAGTAACAGTGACTATAGTTCAGGGTACTGGGGGGAGACTAGTAACAGTGACTATAGTTCAGGGTACTGGGGGAGACTAGTAACAGTGACTATAGTTCAGGGTACTGGGTGGAGGATAGTAACAGTGACTATAGTTCAGGGTACTGGGGGGAGACTAGTAACAGTGACTATAGTTCAGGGTACTGGGGGGAGGCTAGTAACAGTGACTATAGTTCAGGGTACTGGGTGGAGGATAGTAACAGTGACTATAGTTCAGGGTACTGGGTGGAGACTAGTAACAGTGACTATAGTTCAGGGTACTGGGGGGAGACTAGTAACAGTGACTATAGTTCAGGGTACTGGGGGAGACTAGTAACAGTGACTATAGTTCAGGGTACTGGGTGGAGGATAGTAACAGTGACTATAGTTCAGGGTACTGGGTGGAGACTAGTAACAGTGACTATAGTTCAGGGTACTGGGGGGAGACTAGTAACAGTGACTATAGTTCAGGGTACTGGGGGAGACTAGTAACAGTGACTATAGTTCAGGGTACTGGGGGAGGCTAGTAACAGTGACTATAGTTCAGGGTACTGGGGGGAGGCTAGTAACAGTGACTATAGTTCAGGGTACTGGGGGGAGGCTAGTAACAGTGACTATAGTTCAGGGTACTGGGGGAGGCTAGTAACAGTGACTATAGTTCAGGGTACTGGGGGGAGGCTAGTAACAGTGACTATAGTTCAGGGTACTGGGGGAGGCTAGTAACAGTGACTATAGTTCAGGGCAGGGTACTGGGTGGAGGCTAGTAACAGTGACTATAGTTCAGGGTACTGAGGGGAGACTAGTAACAGTGACTATAGTTCAGGGTACTGGGGGAGGCTAGTAACAGTGACTATAGTTCAGGGCAGGGTACTGGGGGGGGGGGAGGCTAGTAACAGTGACTATAGTTCAGGGTACTGAGGGGAGACTAGTAACAGTGACTATAGTTCAGGGTACTGGGGGGAGGCTAGTAACAGTGACTATAGTTCCGGGCATGGTACTGGGGGAGGCTAGTAACAGTGACTATAGTTCAGGGTACTGGGGGAGACTAGTAACAGTGACTATAGTTCAGGGTACTGGGTGGAGGCTAGTAACAGTGACTATAGTTCAGGGTACTGGGGGAGACTAGTAACAGTGACTATAGTTCAGGGTACTGGGGGGAGACTAGTAACAGTGACTATAGTTCAGGGTACTGGGGGGAGACTAGTAACAGTGACTATAGTTCAGGGTACTGGGTGGAGGCTAGTAACAGTGACTATAGTTCAGGGTACTGGGGGAGACTAGTAACAGTGACAATAGTTCAGGGCAGGGTACTGGGGGGAGACTAGTAACAGTGACTATAGTTCAGGGTACTGGGTGGAGGCTAGTAACAGTGACTATAGTTCAGGGTACTGGGGGGAGACTAGTAACAGTGACTATGGTTCAGGGTACTGGGGGAGGCTAGTAACAGTGACTATAGTTCAGGGTACTGGGGGAGGCTAGTAACAGTGACTATAGTTCAGGGTACTGGGGGAGACTAGTAACAGTGACTATGGTTCAGGGCAGGGTACTGGGGGGAGACTAGTAACAGTGACTATAGTTCCGGGCATGGTACTGGGTGGAGGCTAGTAACAGTGACTATAGTTCAGGGCAGGGTACTGGGGGGAGACTAGTAACAGTGACTATAGTTCCGGGCATGGTACTGGGGGAGACTAGTAACAGTGACTATAGTTCCGGGCATGGTACTGGGGGAGGCTAGTAACAGTGACTATAGTTCAGGGTACTGGGGGAGACTAGTAACAGTGACTATAGTTCAGGGTACTGGGTGGAGGCTAGTAAAAGTGACTATAGTTCAGGGTACTGGGTGGAGGCTAGTAACAGTGACTATAGTTCAGGGTACTGGGGGAGACTAGTAACAGTGACAATAGTTCAGGGCAGGGTACTGGGGGGAGACTAGTAACAGTGACTATAGTTCAGGGTACTGGTTGGAGGCTAGTAACAGTGACTATAGTTCAGGGTACTGGGGGGAGGCTAGTAACAGTGACTATAGTTCAGGGTACTGGGGGAGACTAGTAACAGTGACAATAGTTCAGGGCAGGGTACTGGGGGGAGACTAGTAACAGTGACTATAGTTCAGGGTACTGGGGGGAGGCTAGTAACAGTGACTATAGTTCAGGGTACTGGGGGGAGGCTAGTAACAGTGACTATAGTTCAGGGTACTGGGGGAGACTAGTAACAGTGACTATAGTTCAGGGTACTGGGGGAGACTAGTAACAGTGACTATAGTTCAGGGTACTGGGGGAGACTAGTAACAGTGACTATAGTTCAGGGTACTGGGTGGAGGATAGTAACAGTGACTATAGTTCAGGGTACTGGGGGGAGGCTAGTAACAGTGACTATAGTTCAGGGTACTGGGGGGAGGCTAGTAACAGTGACTATAGTTCAGGGCAGGGTACTGGGGGGAGACTAGTAACAGTGACTATAGTTCAGGGTACTGGGGGAGACTAGTAACAGTGACTATAGTTCAGGGTACTGGGGGAGGCTAGTAACAGTGACTATAGTTCAGGGCAGGGTACTGGGGGGAGACTAGTAACAGTGACTATAGTTCAGGGTACTGGGGGGAGGCTAGTAACAGTGACTATAGTTCAGGGTACTGGGGGGAGACTAGTAACAGTGACTATAGTTCAGGGTACTGGGGGGGTACTGGGGGGAGACTAGTAACAGTGACTATAGTTCAGGGTACTGGGGGGAGACTAGTAACAGTGACTATAGTTCAGGGTACTGGGGGAGACTAGTAACAGTGACTATAGTTCAGGGTACTGGGGGGAGACTAGTAACAGTGACTATAGTTCAGGGTACTGGGGGAGACTAGTAACAGTGACTATAGTTCAGGGTACTGGGGGGAGGCTAGAAACAGTGACTATAGTTCAGGGTACTGGGGGGAGACTAGTAACAGTGACTATAGTTCAGGGTACTGGGTGGAGGCTAGTAACAGTGACTATAGTTCAGGGTACTGGGGGGAGACTAGTAACAGTGACTATAGTTCAGGGTACTGGGTGGAGGCTAGTAACAGTGACTATAGTTCAGGGTACTGGGGGAGACTAGTAACAGTGACTATAGTTCAGGGTACTGGGGGGAGGCTAGTAACAGTGACTATAGTTCAGGGTACTGGGGGGAGACTAGTAACAGTGACTATAGTTCAGGGTACTGGGGGAGGCTAGTAACAGTGACTATAGTTCAGGGTACTGGGGGGAGACTAGTAACAGTGACTATAGTTCAGGGTACTGGGGGAGGCTAGTAACAGTGACTATAGTTCAGGGCAGGGTACTGGGGGGAGGCTAGTAACAGTGACTATAGTTCAGGGTACTGAGGGGAAACTAGTAACAGTGACTATAGTTCAGGGTACTGGGGGGAGGCTAGTAACAGTGACTATAGTTCAGGGTACTGGGGGGAGGCTAGTAACAGTGACTATAGTTCAGGGCAGGGTACTGGGGGGAGGCTAGTAACAGTGACTATAGTTCAGGGTACTGAGGGGAGACTAGTAACAGTGACTATAGTTCAGGGTACTGGGGGGAGACTAGTAACAGTGACTATAGTTCAGGGTACTGGGGGAGACTAGTAACAGTGACTATAGTTCAGGGCAGGGTACTGAGGGGAGGCTAGTAACAGTGACTATAGTTCAGGGTACTGGGGGGAGACTAGTAACAGTGACTATAGTTCAGGGTACTGGGGGAGACTAGTAACAGTGACTATAGTTCAGGGTACTGGGGGGAGGCTAGTAACAGTGACTATAGTTCAGGGCAGGGTACTGGGGGGAGACTAGTAACAGTGACTATAGTTCAGGGTACTGGGGGGAGACTAGTAACAGTGACTATAGTTCAGGGTACTGGGGGGAGACTAGTAACAGTGACTATAGTTCAGGGTACTGGGGGAGACTAGTAACAGTGACTATAGTTCAGGGCAGGGTACTGGGGGGAGACTAGTAACAGTGACTATAGTTCAGGGTACTGGGGGGAGACTAGTAACAGTGACTATAGTTCAGGGTACTGGGGGGAGACTAGTAACAGTGACTATAGTTCAGGGCAGGGTACTGGGGGGAGACTAGTAACAGTGACTATAGTTCAGGGTACTGGGGGGAGACTAGTAACAGTGACTATAGTTCAGGGTACTGGGGGGAGACTAGTAACAGTGACTATAGTTCAGGGTAGGGTACTGGGGGGAGGCTAGTAACAGTGACTATAGTTCAGGGTACTGGGGGAGACTAGTAACAGTGACTATAGTTCAGGGTACTGGGGGGAGACTAGTAACAGTGACTATAGTTCAGGGTACTGGGGGGAGGCTAGTAACAGTGACTATAGTTCAGGGCAGGGTACTGGGGGGAGACTAGTAACAGTGACTATAGTTCAGGGTACTGAGGGGAGACTAGTAACAGTGACTATAGTTCAGGGTACTGGGGGAGACTAGTAACAGTGACTATAGTTCAGGGCAGGGTACTGGGGGAGGCTAGTAACAGTGACTATAGTTCAGGGTACTGGGTGGAGACTAGTAACAGTGACTATAGTTCAGGGTACTGGGGGGAGACTAGTAACAGTGACTATAGTTCAGGGTACTGGGGGAGACTAGTAACAGTGACTATAGTTCAGGGTACTGGGGGGAGGCTAGTAACAGTGACTATAGTTCAGGGTACTGGGGGGAGGCTAGTAACAGTGACTATAGTTCAGGGTACTGGGGGGAGGCTAGTAACAGTGACTATAGTTCAGGGTACTGGGGGGAGACTAGTAACAGTGACTATAGTTCAGGGTACTGGGGGAGGCTAGTAACAGTGACTATAGTTCAGGGTACTGGGGGGAGGCTAGTAACAGTGACTATAGTTCAGGGCAGGGTACTGGGGGGAGACTAGTAACAGTGACTATAGTTCAGGGTACTGGGGGGAGACTAGTAACAGTGACTATAGTTCAGGGTACTGGGGGGAGGCTAGTAACAGTGACTATAGTTCAGGGTACTGTGGGGAGACTAGTAACAGTGACTATAGTTCAGGGTACTGTGGGGAGACTAGTAACAGTGACTATAGTTCAGGGTACTGGGGGGAGACTAGTAACAGTGACTATAGTTCAGGGTACTGGGGGGAGACTAGTAACAGTGACTATAGTTCAGGGCAGGGTACTGGGGGGAGGCTAGTAACAGTGACTATAGTTCAGGGCAGGGTACTGGGGGGAGACTAGTAACAGTGACTATAGTTCAGGGCAGGGTACTGGGGGGAGACTAGTAACAGTGACTATAGTTCAGGGTACTGGGGGGAGGCTAGTAACAGTGACTATAGTTCAGGGTACTGGGGGAGACTAGTAACAGTGACTATAGTTCAGGGTACTGGGTGGAGACTAGTAACAGTGACTATAGTTCAGGGTACTGGGGGGAGACTAATAACAGTGACTATAGTTCAGGGTACTGGGGGGAGACTAGTAACAGTGACTATAGTTCAGGGTACTGGGGGGAGACTAGTAACAGTGACTATAGTTCAGGGTACTGGGTGGAGGCTAGTAACAGTGACTATAGTTCAGGGCAGGGTACTGGGGGGAGACTAATAACAGTGACTATAGTTCAGGGTACTGGGGGGAGACTAGTAACAGTGACTATAGTTCAGGGCAGGGTACTGGGGGGAGACTAGTAACAGTGACTATAGTTCAGGGTACTGGGGGGAGACTAGTAACAGTGACTATAGTTCAGGGTACTGGGGGAGGCTAGTAACAGTGACTATAGTTCAGGGTACTGGGTGGAGACTAATAACAGTGACTATAGTTCAGGGTACTGGGGGGAGACTAGTAACAGTGACTATAGTTCAGGGTACTGGGGGAGGCTAGTAACAGTGACTATAGTTCAGGGTACTGGGGGAGACTAGTAACAGTGACTATAGTTCAGGGCAGGGTACTGGGGGGAGACTAGTAACAGTGACTATAGTTCAGGGTACTGGGGGAGACTAGTAACAGTGACTATAGTTCAGGGTACTGGGGGGAGGCTAGTAACAGTGACTATAGTTCAGGGTACTGGGGGGAGGCTAGTAACAGTGACTATAGTTCAGGGTACTGGGTGAGACTAGTAACAGTGACTATAGTTCAGGGTACTGGGGGGAGGCTAGTAACAGTGACTATAGTTCAGGGTACTGGGGGGAGGCTAGTAACAGTGACTATAGTTCAGGGCAGGGTACTGGGGGGAGACTAGTAACAGTGACTATAGTTCAGGGCAGGGTACTGGGTGAGACTAGTAACAGTGACTATAGTTCAGGGTACTGGGGGGAGGCTAGTAACAGTGACTATAGTTCAGGGTACTGGGGGGAGGCTAGTAACAGTGACTATAGTTCAGGGCAGGGTACTGGGGGGAGACTAGTAACAGTGACTATAGTTCAGGGCAGGGTACTGGGTGAGACTAGTAACAGTGACTATAGTTCAGGGTACTGGGGGGAGGCTAGTAACAGTGACTATAGTTCAGGGTACTGGGGGGAGACTAGTAACAGTGACTATAGTTCAGGGTACTGGGGGGAGACTAGTAACAGTGACTATAGTTCAGGGTACTGGGGGGAGGCTAGTAACAGTGACTATAGTTCAGGGTACTGGGGGGAGACTAGTAACAGTGACTATAGTTCAGGGTACTGGGGGGAGACTAGTAACAGTGACTATAGTTCAGGGTACTGGGGGGAGGCTAGTAACAGTGACTATAGTTCAGTGTACTGGGGGGAGACTAGTAACAGTGACTATAGTTCAGGGCAGGGTACTGGGGGGAGACTAGTAACAGTGACTATAGTTCAGGGCAGGGTACTGGGGGAGACTAGTAACAGTGACTATAGTTCAGGGTACTGGGGGAGACTAGTAACAGTGACTATAGATTCGGGCAGGGTACTGGGGGAGACTAGTAACAGTGACTATAGTTCAGGGTACTGGGGGGAGACTAGTAACAGTGACTATAGTTCAGGGCAGGGTACTGGGGGGAGGCTAGAAACAGTGACTATAGTTCAGGGTACTGGGGGGAGACTAGTAACAGTGACTATAGTTCAGGGCAGGGTACTGGGGGGAGGCTAGTAACAGTGACTATAGTTCAGGGTACTTGGGGGGAGGCTAGTAACAGTGACTATAGTTCAGGGCAGGGTACTGGGGGGAGGCTAGTAACAGTGACTATAGTTCAGGGTACTGGGGGGAGGCTAGTAACAGTGACTATAGTTCAGGGCAGGGTACTGGGGGGAGGCTAGTAACAGTGACTATAGTTCAGGGTACTTGGGGGGAGGCTAGTAACAGTGACTATAGTTCAGGGCAGGGTACTGGGGGGAGGCTAGAAACAGTGACTATAGTTCAGGGTACTGGGGGGAGACTAGTAACAGTGACTATAGTTCAGGGCAGGGTACTGGGGGGAGGCTAGAAACAGTGACTATAGTTCAGGGTACTGGGGGGAGACTAGTAACAGTGACTATAGTTCAGGGTACTGGGGGGAGGCTAGAAACAGTGACTATAGTTCAGGGTACTGGGGGGAGACTAGTAACAGTGACTATAGTTCAGGGTACTGGGGGGAGGCTAGTAACAGTGACTATAGTTCAGGGTACTGGGGGGAGGCTAGTAACAGTGACTATAGTTCAGGGTACTGGGTGGAGGCTAGTAACATTGACTATAGTTCAGGGTACTGGGGGGAGGCTAGTAACAGTGACTATAGTTCAGGGTACTGGGGGGAGGCTAGTAACAGTGACTATAGTTCAGGGTACTGGGGGGAGGCTAGTAACAGTGACTATAGTTCAGGGTACTGGGGGAGGCTAGTAACAGTGACTATAGTTCAGGGTACTGGGGGAGACTAGTAACAGTGACTATAGTTCAGGGTACTGGGGGGAGACTAGTAACAGTGACTATAGTTCAGGGCAGGGTACTGGGGGGAGACTAGTAACAGTGACTATTGTTCAGGGTACTGGGGGGAGACTAGTAACAGTGACTATAGTTCAGGGTACTGGGGGAGACTAGTAACAGTGACTATAGTTCAGGGTACTGGGGGAGACTAGTAACAGTGACTATAGTTCAGGGTACTGGGGGAGGCTAGTAACAGTGACTATAGTTCAGGGTACTGGGGGAGACTAGTAACAGTGACTATAGTTCAGGGTACTGAGGGGAGACTAGTAACAGTGACTATAGTTCAGGGTACTGGGGGAGACTAGTAACAGTGACTATAGTTCCGGGCATGGTACTGGGGGAGACTAGTAACAGTGACTATAGTTCAGGGTACTGGGGGAGACTAGTAACAGTGACTATAGTTCAGGGTACTGGGGGAGACTAGTAACAGTGACTATAGTTCAGGGTACTGGGGGAGACTAGTAACAGTGACTATAGTTCAGGGTACTGGGGGGAGACTAGTAACAGTGACTATAGTTCAGGGTACTGGGGGGAGGCTAGTAACAGTGACTATAGTTCAGGGTACTGGGGGAGACTAGTAACAGTGACTATAGTTCAGGGCAGGGTACTGGGGGGAGACTAGTAACAGTGACTATAGTTCAGGGTACTGGGGGAGACTAGTAACAGTGACTATAGTTCAGGGTACTGGGGGGAGGCTAGTAACAGTGACTATAGTTCAGGGTACTGGGGGGAGGCTAGTAACAGTGACTATAGTTCAGGGTACTGGGGGAGACTAGTAACAGTGACTATAGTTCAGGGCAGGGTACTGGGGGGAGACTAGTAACAGTGACTATAGTTCAGGGTACTGGGGGGAGACTAGTAACAGTGACTATAGTTCAGGGTACTGGGGGGAGACTAGTAACAGTGACTATAGTTCAGGGTACTGGGGGGAGACTAGTAACAGTGACTATAGTTCAGGGTACTGGGGGGAGACTAGTAACAGTGACTATAGTTCAGGGCAGGGTACTGGGGGGAGGCTAGTAACAGTGACTATAGTTCAGGGTACTGGGGGGAGACTAGTAACAGTGACTATAGTTCAGGGTACTGGGGGGAGACTAGTAACAGTGACTATAGTTCAGGGTACTGGGGGGAGACTAGTAACAGTGACTATAGTTCAGGGTACTGGGGGGAGACTAGTAACAGTGACTATAGTTCAGGGTACTGGGGGGAGACTAGTAACAGTGACTATAGTTCAGGGTACTGGGGGAGACTAGTAACAGTGACTATAGTTCAGGGTACTGGGGGAGACTAGTAACAGTGACTATAGTTCAGGGTACTGGGTGGAGGCTAGTAACAGTGACTATAGTTCAGGGTACTGGGGGAGACTAGTAACAGTGACTATAGTTCAGGGTACTGGGTGGAGGCTAGTAACAGTGACTATAGTTCAGGGTACTGGGGGAGACTAGTAACAGTGACTATAGTTCAGGGTACTGGGTGGAGGCTAGTAACAGTGACTATAGTTCAGGGTACTGGGGGAGACTAGTAACAGTGACTATAGTTCAGGGTACTGGGGGAGACTAGTAACAGTGACTATAGTTCAGGGTACTGGGGGAGACTAGTAACAGTGACTATAGTTCAGGGTACTGGGTGGAGGCTAGTAACAGTGACTATAGTTCAGGGTACTGGGGGAGACTAGTAACAGTGACTATAGTTCAGGGTACTGGGTGGAGACTAGTAACAGTGACTATAGTTCAGGGTACTGGGGGGAGGCTAGTAACAGTGACTATAGTTCAGGGTACTGGGGGAGACTAGTAACAGTGACTATAGTTCAGGGCAGGGTACTGGGGGGAGACTAGTAACAGTGACTATAGTTCAGGGTACTGGGGGGAGACTAGTAACAGTGACTATAGTTCAGGGTACTGGGGGAGACTAGTAACAGTGACTATAGTTCAGGGCAGGGTACTGGGTGGAGGCTAGTAACAGTGACTATAGTTCAGGGTA
Organism: Oncorhynchus mykiss; assembly: GCF_013265735.2. NCBI lineage: Eukaryota > Metazoa > Chordata > Actinopteri > Salmoniformes > Salmonidae > Oncorhynchus > Oncorhynchus mykiss. Next base: position 74,093,235 of record NC_048579.1, on the reverse strand, counting down.
CTGGGGGGAGACTAGTAACAGTGACTATAGTTCAGGGTACTGGGGGGAGACTAGTAACAGTGACTATAGTTCAGGGTACTGGGGGAGACTAGTAACAGTGACTATAGTTCAGGGTACTGGGGGAGACTAGTAACAGTGACTATAGTTCAGGGCAGGGTACTGGGGGAGACTAGTAACAGTGACTATAGTTCAGGGTACTGGGGGAGACTAGTAACAGTGACTATAGTTCAGGGTACTGGGGGAGGCTAGTAACAGTGATTATAGTTCAGGGTACTGGGGGAGGCTAGTAACAGTGACTATAGTTCAGGGTACTGGGGGGAGACTAGTAACAGTGACTATAGTTCAGGGTACTGGGGGAGGCTAGTAACAGTGACTATAGTTCAGGGTACTGGGGGAGACTAGTAACAGTGACTATAGTTCAGGGCAGGGTACTGGGGGGAGACTAGTAACAGTGACTATAGTTCAGGGTACTGGGGGGAGACTAGTAACAGTGACTATAGTTCAGGGTACTGGGGGGAGGCTAGTAACAGTGACTATAGTTCAGGGTACTGGGGGGAGGCTAGTAACAGTGACTATAGTTCAGGGTACTGGGGGGAGGCTAGTAACAGTGACTATAGTTCAGGGTACTGGGGGGGGACTAGTAACATTGACTATAGTTCAGGGTACTGGGTGGAGACTAGTAACAGTGACTATAGTTCAGGGTACTGGGGGGAGGCTAGTAACAGTGACTATAGTTCAGGGTACTGGGGGAGACTAGTAACAGTGATTATAGTTCAGGGTACTGGGGGAGGCTAGTAACAGTGACTATAGTTCAGGGTACTGGGGGAGGCTAGTAACAGTGACTATAGTTCAGGGTACTGGGGGGAGACTAGTAACAGTGACTATAGTTCAGGGTACTGGGGGGAGGCTAGTAACAGTGACTATAGTTCAGGGTACTGGGGGGAGACTAGTAACAGTGACTATAGTTCAGGGCAGGGTACTGGGGGGAGGCTAGTAACAGTGACTATAGTTCAGGGTATGGTACTGGGGGAGACTAGTAACAGTGACTATAGTTCAGGGTACTGGGGGAGACTAGTAACAGTGACTATAGTTCAGGGTACTGGGGGGAGACTAGTAACAGTGACTATAGTTCAGGGTACTGGGGGAGACTAGTAACAGTGATTATAGTTCAGGGTACTGGGGGGAGACTAGTAACAGTGACTATAGTTCAGGGTACTGGGGGGAGACTAGTAACAGTGACTATAGTTCAGGGTACTGGGGGGAGACTAGTAACAGTGACTATAGTTCAGGGTACTGGGGGGAGACTAGTAACAGTGACTATGGTTCAGGGTACTGGGGGAGACTAGTAACAGTGACTATAGTTCAGGGTACTGGGGGGAGACTAGTAACAGTGACTATGGTTCAGGGTACTGGGGGAGACTAGTAACAGTGACTATAGTTCAGGGTACTGGGGGGAGACTAGTAACAGTGACTATGGTTCAGGGTACTGGGGGAGACTAGTAACAGTGACTATAGTTCAGGGTACTGGGGGAGACTAGTAACAGTGACTATAGTTCAGGGTACTGGGGGGAGACTAGTAACAGTGACTATAGTTCAGGGCAGGGTACTGGGGGAGACTAGTAACAGTGACTATAGTTCAGGGTACTGGGGGGAGGCTAGTAACAGTGACTATAGTTCAGGGTACTGGGGGGAGACTAGTAACAGTGACTATAGTTCAGGGTACTGGGGGGAGACTAGTAACAGTGACTATAGTTCAGGGTACTGGGGGAGGCTAGTAACAGTGACAATAGTTCAGGGCAGGGTACTGGGGGGAGGCTAGTAACAGTGACTATAGTTCAGGGTACTGGGGGGAGGCTAGTAACAGTGACTATAGTTCAGGGTACTGGGGGAGACTAGTAACAGTGACTATAGTTCAGGGTACTGGGGGAGGCTAGTAACAGTGACTATAGTTCAGGGTACTGGGGGGAGACTAGTAACAGTGACTATAGTTCAGGGTACTGGGGGGAGGCTAGTAACAGTGACTATAGTTCAGGGTACTGGGGGAGGCTAGTAACAGTGACTATAGTTCAGGGCAGGGTACTGGGGGGAGACTAGTAACAGTGACTATAGTTCAGGGTACTGGGGGAGACTAGTAACAGTGACTATAGTTCAGGGTACTGGGGGGAGACTAGTAACAGTGACTATAGTTCAGGGCAGGGTACTGGGGGGAGACTAGTAACAGTGACTATAGTTCAGGGTACTGGGGGAGGCTAGTAACAGTGACTATAGTTCAGGGTACTGGGGGAGACTAGTAACAGTGACTATAGTTCAGGGTACTGGGGGGAGGCTAGTAACAGTGACTATAGTTCAGGGTACTGGGGGAGACTAGTAACAGTGACTATAGTTCAGGGTACTGGGGGAGGCTAGTAACAGTGACTATAGTTCAGGGCAGGGTACTGGGGGGAGACTAGTAACAGTGACTATAGTTCAGGGTACTGGGGGAGACTAGTAACAGTGACTATAGTTCAGGGTACTGGGGGGAGACTAGTAACAGTGACTATAGTTCAGGGTACTGGGGGAGACTAGTAACAGTGACTATAGTTCAGGGTACTGGGGGGAGACTAGTAACAGTGACTATAGTTCAGGGTACTGGGGGAGACTAGTAACAGTGACTATAGTTCAGGGTACTGGGGGAGACTAGTAACAGTGACTATAGTTCAGGGCAGGGTACTGGGGGAGACTAGTAACAGTGACTATAGTTCAGGGTACTGGGGGAGACTAGTAACAGTGACTATAGTTCAGGGCAGGGTACTGGGGGGAGGCTAGTAACAGTGACTATAGTTCAGGGTACTGGGGGAGACTAGTAACAGTGACTATAGTTCAGGGTACTGGGGGGAGGCTAGTAACAGTGACTATAGTTCAGGGTACTGGGGGAGACTAGTAACAGTGACTATAGTGCAGGGTACTGGGGGGAGACTAGTAACAGTGACTATAGTTCAGGGTACTGGGGGGAGACTAGTAACAGTGACTATAGTTCAGGGCAGGGTACTGGGGGGAGGCTAGTAACAGTGACTATAGTTCAGGGTACTGGGGGAGACTAGTAACAGTGACTATAGTTCAGGGTACTGGGGGGAGACTAGTAACAGTGACTATAGTTCAGGGTACTGGGTGGAGGCTAGTAACAGTGACTAAGGTTCAGGGTACTGAGGGAGACTAGTAACAGTGACTATAGTTCAGGGTACTGGGGGAGACTAGTAACAGTGACTATAGTTCAGGGTACTGGGGGAGACTAGTAACAGTGACTATAGTTCAGGGTACTGGGGGAGACTAGTAACAGTGACTATAGTTCAGGGTACTGGGGGGAGACTAGTAACAGTGACTATAGTTCAGGGCAGGGTACTGGGGGAGACTAGTAACAGTGACTATAGTTCAGGGTACTGGGGGGAGACTAGTAACAGTGACTATAGTTCAGGGTACTGGGGGAGACTAGTAACAGTGACTATAGTTCAGGGTACTGGGGGGAGACTAGTAACAGTGACTATAGTTCAGGGTACTGGGGGAGGCTAGTAACAGTGACTATAGTTCAGGGCAGGGTACTGGGGGGAGACTAGTAACAGTGACTATAGTTCAGGGTACTGGGGGGAGGCTAGTAACAGTGACTATAGTTCAGGGTACTGGGGGAGGCTAGTAACAGTGACTATAGTTCAGGGTACTGGGGGGAGGCTAGTAACAGTGACTATAGTTCAGGGTACTGGGGGAGACTAGTAACAGTGACTATAGTTCAGTGTACTGGGGGGAGACTAGTAACAGTGACTATAGTTCAGGGTACTGGGGGAGACTAGTAACAGTGACTATAGTTCAGGGTACTGGGGGGAGACTAGTAACAGTGACTATAGTTCAGGGTACTGGGGGAGACTAGTAACAGTGACTATAGTTCCGGGCAGGGTACTGGGGGGAGACTAGTAACAGTGACTATAGTTCAGGGTACTGGGGGAGACTAGTAACAGTGACTATAGTTCAGGGTACTGGGGGGAGACTAGTAACAGTGACTATAGTTCAGGGTACTGGGTGGAGGCTAGTAACAGTGACTATAGTTCAGGGCAGGGTACTGGGGGAGACTAGTAACAGTGACTATAGTTCAGGGTACTGGGGGGAGGCTAGTAACAGTGACTATAGTTCAGGGCAGGGTACTGGGGGAGACTAGTAACAGTGACTATAGTTCAGGGTACTGGGGGGAGACTAGTAACAGTGACTATAGTTCAGGGTACTGGGTGGAGGCTAGTAACAGTGACTATAGTTCAGGGTACTGGGGGAGACTAGTAACAGTGACTATAGTTCAGGGTACTGGGGGAGACTAGTAACAGTGACTATAGTTCAGGGTACTGGGGGGAGGCTAGTAACAGTGACTATAGTTCAGGGTACTGGGGGGAGACTAGTAACAGTGACTATAGTTCAGGGTACTGGGGGAGGCTAGTAACAGTGACTATAGTTCAGGGCAGGGTACTGGGGGGAGACTAGTAACAGTGACTATAGTTCAGGGCAGGGTACTGGGGGAGACTAGTAACAGTGACTATAGTTCAGGGTACTGGGGGGAGACTAGAAACAGTGACTATAGTTCAGGGTACTGGGGGGAGACTAGTAACAGTGACTATAGTTCAGGGTACTGGGGGGAGGCTAGAAACAGTGACTATAGTTCAGGGTACTGGGGGGAGACTAGTAACAGTGACTATAGTTCAGGGTACTGGGGGGAGACTAGTAACAGTGACTATAGTTCAGGGTACTGGGGGGAGACTAGTAACAGTGACTATAGTTCAGGGTACTGGGGGGAGGCTAGTAACAGTGACTATAGTTCAGTGCAGGGTACTGGGGGGAGACTAGTAACAGTGACTATAGTTCAGGGCAGGGTACTGGGGGAGACTAGTAACAGTGACTATAGTTCAGGGTACTGGGGGGAGGCTAGTAACAGTGACTATAGTTCCGGGCATGGTACTGGGGGAGACTAGTAACAGTGACTATAGTTCAGGGTACTGGGGGAGGCTAGTAACAGTGACTATAGTTCAGGGCAGGGTACTGGGGGGAGACTAGTAACAGTGACTATAGTTCAGGGCAGGGTACTGGGGGAGACTAGTAACAGTGACTATAGTTCAGGGTACTGGGGGAGACTAGTAACAGTGACTATAGTTCAGGGTACTGGGGGAGACTAGTAACAGTGACTATAGTTCAGGGTACTGGGGGAGACTAGTAACAGTGACTATAGTTCAGGGTACTGGGGGGAGACTAGTAACAGTGACTATAGTTCAGGGTACTGGGGGGAGGCTAGTAACAGTGACTATAGTTCAGGGCAGGGTACTGGGGGAGACTAGTAACAGTGACTATAGTTCAGGGTACTGGGGGAGACTAGTAACAGTGACTATAGTTCAGGGTACTGGGGGAGACTAGTAACAGTGACTATAGTTCAGGGTACTGGGGGGAGACTAGTAACAGTGACTATGGTTCAGGGCAGGGTACTGGGTGGAGGCTAGTAACAGTGACTATAGTTCAGGGTACTGGGGGGAGACTAGTAACAGTGACTATAGTTCAGGGTACTGGGGGGAGACTAGTAACAGTGACTATAGTTCAGGGTATGGTACTGGGGGAGACTAGTAACAGTGACTATAGTTCAGGGTACTGGGGGAGACTAGTAACAGTGACTATAGTTCAGGGTACTGGGGGAGACTAGTAACAGTGACTATAGTTCAGGGTACTGGGGGGAGACTAGTAACAGTGACAATAGTTCAGGGCAGGGTACTGGGTGGAGACTAGTAACAGTGACTATAGTTCAGGGTACTGGGGGAGACTAGTAACAGTGACTATAGTTCAGGGTACTGGGGGAGGCTAGTAACAGTGACTATAGTTCAGGGTACTGGGGGGAGGCTAGTAACAGTGACTATAGTTCAGGGTACTGGGGGAGGCTAGTAACAGTGACTATAGTTCAGGGTACTGGGGGGAGGCTAGTAACAGTGACTATAGTTCAGGGTACTGGGGGAGACTAGTAACAGTGACTATAGTTCAGTGTACTGGGGGGAGACTAGTAACAGTGACTATAGTTCAGGGTACTGGGGGAGACTAGTAACAGTGACTATAGTTCAGGGTACTGGGGGGAGACTAGTAACAGTGACTATAGTTCAGGGTACTGGGGGAGGCTAGTAACAGTGACTATAGTTCAGGGCAGGGTACTGGGGGGAGACTAGTAACAGTGACTATAGTTCAGGGTACTGGGGGGAGGCTAGTAACAGTGACTATAGTTCAGGGTACTGGGGGAGGCTAGTAACAGTGACTATAGTTCAGGGTACTGGGGGGAGGCTAGTAACAGTGACTATAGTTCAGGGTACTGGGGGAGACTAGTAACAGTGACTATAGTTCAGTGTACTGGGGGGAGACTAGTAACAGTGACTATAGTTCAGGGTACTGGGGGAGACTAGTAACAGTGACTATAGTTCAGGGTACTGGGGGGAGACTAGTAACAGTGACTATAGTTCAGGGTACTGGGGGAGACTAGTAACAGTGACTATAGTTCCGGGCAGGGTACTGGGGGGAGACTAGTAACAGTGACTATAGTTCAGGGCAGGGTACTGGGGGAGACTAGTAACAGTGACTATAGTTCAGGGTACTGGGGGGAGACTAGTAACAGTGACTATAGTTCAGGGTACTGGGGGGAGGCTAGTAACAGTGACTATAGTTCAGGGTACTGGGGGAGACTAGTAACAGTGACTATAGTTCAGGGCAGGGTACTGGGGGGAGACTAGTAACAGTGACTATAGTTCAGGGTACTGGGGGGAGACTAGTAACAGTGACTATAGTTCAGGGTACTGGGGGAGACTAGTAACAGTGACTATAGTTCAGGGCAGGGTACTGGGTGGAGGCTAGTAACAGTGACTATAGTTCAGGGTACTGGGGGGAGACTAGTAACAGTGACTATAGTTCAGGGTACTGGGGGGAGACTAGTAACAGTGACTATAGTTCAGGGTACTGGGGGAGACTAGTAACAGTGACTATAGTTCAGGGTACTGGGGGAGACTAGTAACAGTGACTATAGTTCAGGGCAGGGTACTGGGGGAGACTAGTAACAGTGACTATAGTTCAGGGTACTGGGGGAGACTAGTAACAGTGACTATAGTTCAGGGTACTGGGGGAGGCTAGTAACAGTGATTATAGTTCAGGGTACTGGGGGAGGCTAGTAACAGTGACTATAGTTCAGGGTACTGGGGGGAGACTAGTAACAGTGACTATAGTTCAGGGTACTGGGGGAGGCTAGTAACAGTGACTATAGTTCAGGGTACTGGGGGAGACTAGTAACAGTGACTATAGTTCAGGGCAGGGTACTGGGGGGAGACTAGTAACAGTGACTATAGTTCAGGGTACTGGGGGGAGACTAGTAACAGTGACTATAGTTCAGGGTACTGGGGGGAGGCTAGTAACAGTGACTATAGTTCAGGGTACTGGGGGGAGGCTAGTAACAGTGACTATAGTTCAGGGTACTGGGGGGAGGCTAGTAACAGTGACTATAGTTCAGGGTACTGGGGGGGGACTAGTAACATTGACTATAGTTCAGGGTACTGGGTGGAGACTAGTAACAGTGACTATAGTTCAGGGTACTGGGGGGAGGCTAGTAACAGTGACTATAGTTCAGGGTACTGGGGGAGACTAGTAACAGTGATTATAGTTCAGGGTACTGGGGGAGGCTAGTAACAGTGACTATAGTTCAGGGTACTGGGGGAGGCTAGTAACAGTGACTATAGTTCAGGGTACTGGGGGGAGACTAGTAACAGTGACTATAGTTCAGGGTACTGGGGGGAGGCTAGTAACAGTGACTATAGTTCAGGGTACTGGGGGGAGACTAGTAACAGTGACTATAGTTCAGGGCAGGGTACTGGGGGGAGGCTAGTAACAGTGACTATAGTTCAGGGTATGGTACTGGGGGAGACTAGTAACAGTGACTATAGTTCAGGGTACTGGGGGAGACTAGTAACAGTGACTATAGTTCAGGGTACTGGGGGGAGACTAGTAACAGTGACTATAGTTCAGGGTACTGGGGGAGACTAGTAACAGTGATTATAGTTCAGGGTACTGGGGGGAGACTAGTAACAGTGACTATAGTTCAGGGTACTGGGGGGAGACTAGTAACAGTGACTATAGTTCAGGGTACTGGGGGGAGACTAGTAACAGTGACTATAGTTCAGGGTACTGGGGGGAGACTAGTAACAGTGACTATGGTTCAGGGTACTGGGGGAGACTAGTAACAGTGACTATAGTTCAGGGTACTGGGGGGAGACTAGTAACAGTGACTATGGTTCAGGGTACTGGGGGAGACTAGTAACAGTGACTATAGTTCAGGGTACTGGGGGGAGACTAGTAACAGTGACTATGGTTCAGGGTACTGGGGGAGACTAGTAACAGTGACTATAGTTCAGGGTACTGGGGGAGACTAGTAACAGTGACTATAGTTCAGGGTACTGGGGGGAGACTAGTAACAGTGACTATAGTTCAGGGCAGGGTACTGGGGGAGACTAGTAACAGTGACTATAGTTCAGGGTACTGGGGGGAGGCTAGTAACAGTGACTATAGTTCAGGGTACTGGGGGGAGACTAGTAACAGTGACTATAGTTCAGGGTACTGGGGGGAGACTAGTAACAGTGACTATAGTTCAGGGTACTGGGGGAGGCTAGTAACAGTGACAATAGTTCAGGGCAGGGTACTGGGGGGAGGCTAGTAACAGTGACTATAGTTCAGGGTACTGGGGGGAGGCTAGTAACAGTGACTATAGTTCAGGGTACTGGGGGAGACTAGTAACAGTGACTATAGTTCAGGGTACTGGGGGAGGCTAGTAACAGTGACTATAGTTCAGGGTACTGGGGGGAGACTAGTAACAGTGACTATAGTTCAGGGTACTGGGGGGAGGCTAGTAACAGTGACTATAGTTCAGGGTACTGGGGGAGGCTAGTAACAGTGACTATAGTTCAGGGCAGGGTACTGGGGGGAGACTAGTAACAGTGACTATAGTTCAGGGTACTGGGGGAGACTAGTAACAGTGACTATAGTTCAGGGTACTGGGGGGAGACTAGTAACAGTGACTATAGTTCAGGGCAGGGTACTGGGGGGAGACTAGTAACAGTGACTATAGTTCAGGGTACTGGGGGAGGCTAGTAACAGTGACTATAGTTCAGGGTACTGGGGGAGACTAGTAACAGTGACTATAGTTCAGGGTACTGGGGGGAGGCTAGTAACAGTGACTATAGTTCAGGGTACTGGGGGAGACTAGTAACAGTGACTATAGTTCAGGGTACTGGGGGAGGCTAGTAACAGTGACTATAGTTCAGGGCAGGGTACTGGGGGGAGACTAGTAACAGTGACTATAGTTCAGGGTACTGGGGGAGACTAGTAACAGTGACTATAGTTCAGGGTACTGGGGGGAGACTAGTAACAGTGACTATAGTTCAGGGTACTGGGGGAGACTAGTAACAGTGACTATAGTTCAGGGTACTGGGGGGAGACTAGTAACAGTGACTATAGTTCAGGGTACTGGGGGAGACTAGTAACAGTGACTATAGTTCAGGGTACTGGGGGAGACTAGTAACAGTGACTATAGTTCAGGGCAGGGTACTGGGGGAGACTAGTAACAGTGACTATAGTTCAGGGTACTGGGGGAGACTAGTAACAGTGACTATAGTTCAGGGCAGGGTACTGGGGGGAGGCTAGTAACAGTGACTATAGTTCAGGGTACTGGGGGAGACTAGTAACAGTGACTATAGTTCAGGGTACTGGGGGGAGGCTAGTAACAGTGACTATAGTTCAGGGTACTGGGGGAGACTAGTAACAGTGACTATAGTGCAGGGTACTGGGGGGAGACTAGTAACAGTGACTATAGTTCAGGGTACTGGGGGGAGACTAGTAACAGTGACTATAGTTCAGGGCAGGGTACTGGGGGGAGGCTAGTAACAGTGACTATAGTTCAGGGTACTGGGGGAGACTAGTAACAGTGACTATAGTTCAGGGTACTGGGGGGAGACTAGTAACAGTGACTATAGTTCAGGGTACTGGGTGGAGGCTAGTAACAGTGACTAAGGTTCAGGGTACTGAGGGAGACTAGTAACAGTGACTATAGTTCAGGGTACTGGGGGAGACTAGTAACAGTGACTATAGTTCAGGGTACTGGGGGAGACTAGTAACAGTGACTATAGTTCAGGGTACTGGGGGAGACTAGTAACAGTGACTATAGTTCAGGGTACTGGGGGGAGACTAGTAACAGTGACTATAGTTCAGGGCAGGGTACTGGGGGAGACTAGTAACAGTGACTATAGTTCAGGGTACTGGGGGGAGACTAGTAACAGTGACTATAGTTCAGGGTACTGGGGGAGACTAGTAACAGTGACTATAGTTCAGGGTACTGGGGGGAGACTAGTAACAGTGACTATAGTTCAGGGTACTGGGGGAGGCTAGTAACAGTGACTATAGTTCAGGGCAGGGTACTGGGGGGAGACTAGTAACAGTGACTATAGTTCAGGGTACTGGGGGGAGGCTAGTAACAGTGACTATAGTTCAGGGTACTGGGGGAGGCTAGTAACAGTGACTATAGTTCAGGGTACTGGGGGGAGGCTAGTAACAGTGACTATAGTTCAGGGTACTGGGGGAGACTAGTAACAGTGACTATAGTTCAGTGTACTGGGGGGAGACTAGTAACAGTGACTATAGTTCAGGGTACTGGGGGAGACTAGTAACAGTGACTATAGTTCAGGGTACTGGGGGGAGACTAGTAACAGTGACTATAGTTCAGGGTACTGGGGGAGACTAGTAACAGTGACTATAGTTCCGGGCAGGGTACTGGGGGGAGACTAGTAACAGTGACTATAGTTCAGGGTACTGGGGGAGACTAGTAACAGTGACTATAGTTCAGGGTACTGGGGGGAGACTAGTAACAGTGACTATAGTTCAGGGTACTGGGTGGAGGCTAGTAACAGTGACTATAGTTCAGGGCAGGGTACTGGGGGAGACTAGTAACAGTGACTATAGTTCAGGGTACTGGGGGGAGGCTAGTAACAGTGACTATAGTTCAGGGCAGGGTACTGGGGGAGACTAGTAACAGTGACTATAGTTCAGGGTACTGGGGGGAGACTAGTAACAGTGACTATAGTTCAGGGTACTGGGTGGAGGCTAGTAACAGTGACTATAGTTCAGGGTACTGGGGGAGACTAGTAACAGTGACTATAGTTCAGGGTACTGGGGGAGACTAGTAACAGTGACTATAGTTCAGGGTACTGGGGGGAGGCTAGTAACAGTGACTATAGTTCAGGGTACTGGGGGGAGACTAGTAACAGTGACTATAGTTCAGGGTACTGGGGGAGGCTAGTAACAGTGACTATAGTTCAGGGCAGGGTACTGGGGGGAGACTAGTAACAGTGACTATAGTTCAGGGCAGGGTACTGGGGGAGACTAGTAACAGTGACTATAGTTCAGGGTACTGGGGGGAGACTAGAAACAGTGACTATAGTTCAGGGTACTGGGGGGAGACTAGTAACAGTGACTATAGTTCAGGGTACTGGGGGGAGGCTAGAAACAGTGACTATAGTTCAGGGTACTGGGGGGAGACTAGTAACAGTGACTATAGTTCAGGGTACTGGGGGGAGACTAGTAACAGTGACTATAGTTCAGGGTACTGGGGGGAGACTAGTAACAGTGACTATAGTTCAGGGTACTGGGGGGAGGCTAGTAACAGTGACTATAGTTCAGTGCAGGGTACTGGGGGGAGACTAGTAACAGTGACTATAGTTCAGGGCAGGGTACTGGGGGAGACTAGTAACAGTGACTATAGTTCAGGGTACTGGGGGGAGGCTAGTAACAGTGACTATAGTTCCGGGCATGGTACTGGGGGAGACTAGTAACAGTGACTATAGTTCAGGGTACTGGGGGAGGCTAGTAACAGTGACTATAGTTCAGGGCAGGGTACTGGGGGGAGACTAGTAACAGTGACTATAGTTCAGGGCAGGGTACTGGGGGAGACTAGTAACAGTGACTATAGTTCAGGGTACTGGGGGAGACTAGTAACAGTGACTATAGTTCAGGGTACTGGGGGAGACTAGTAACAGTGACTATAGTTCAGGGTACTGGGGGAGACTAGTAACAGTGACTATAGTTCAGGGTACTGGGGGGAGACTAGTAACAGTGACTATAGTTCAGGGTACTGGGGGGAGGCTAGTAACAGTGACTATAGTTCAGGGCAGGGTACTGGGGGAGACTAGTAACAGTGACTATAGTTCAGGGTACTGGGGGAGACTAGTAACAGTGACTATAGTTCAGGGTACTGGGGGAGACTAGTAACAGTGACTATAGTTCAGGGTACTGGGGGGAGACTAGTAACAGTGACTATGGTTCAGGGCAGGGTACTGGGTGGAGGCTAGTAACAGTGACTATAGTTCAGGGTACTGGGGGGAGACTAGTAACAGTGACTATAGTTCAGGGTACTGGGGGGAGACTAGTAACAGTGACTATAGTTCAGGGTATGGTACTGGGGGAGACTAGTAACAGTGACTATAGTTCAGGGTACTGGGGGAGACTAGTAACAGTGACTATAGTTCAGGGTACTGGGGGAGACTAGTAACAGTGACTATAGTTCAGGGTACTGGGGGGAGACTAGTAACAGTGACAATAGTTCAGGGCAGGGTACTGGGTGGAGACTAGTAACAGTGACTATAGTTCAGGGTACTGGGGGAGACTAGTAACAGTGACTATAGTTCAGGGTACTGGGGGAGGCTAGTAACAGTGACTATAGTTCAGGGTACTGGGGGGAGGCTAGTAACAGTGACTATAGTTCAGGGTACTGGGGGAGGCTAGTAACAGTGACTATAGTTCAGGGTACTGGGGGGAGGCTAGTAACAGTGACTATAGTTCAGGGTACTGGGGGAGACTAGTAACAGTGACTATAGTTCAGTGTACTGGGGGGAGACTAGTAACAGTGACTATAGTTCAGGGTACTGGGGGAGACTAGTAACAGTGACTATAGTTCAGGGTACTGGGGGGAGACTAGTAACAGTGACTATAGTTCAGGGTACTGGGGGAGGCTAGTAACAGTGACTATAGTTCAGGGCAGGGTACTGGGGGGAGACTAGTAACAGTGACTATAGTTCAGGGTACTGGGGGGAGGCTAGTAACAGTGACTATAGTTCAGGGTACTGGGGGAGGCTAGTAACAGTGACTATAGTTCAGGGTACTGGGGGGAGGCTAGTAACAGTGACTATAGTTCAGGGTACTGGGGGAGACTAGTAACAGTGACTATAGTTCAGTGTACTGGGGGGAGACTAGTAACAGTGACTATAGTTCAGGGTACTGGGGGAGACTAGTAACAGTGACTATAGTTCAGGGTACTGGGGGGAGACTAGTAACAGTGACTATAGTTCAGGGTACTGGGGGAGACTAGTAACAGTGACTATAGTTCCGGGCAGGGTACTGGGGGGAGACTAGTAACAGTGACTATAGTTCAGGGTACTGGGGGAGACTAGTAACAGTGACTATAGTTCAGGGTACTGGGGGGAGACTAGTAACAGTGACTATAGTTCAGGGTACTGGGTGGAGGCTAGTAACAGTGACTATAGTTCAGGGCAGGGTACTGGGGGAGACTAGTAACAGTGACTATAGTTCAGGGTACTGGGGGGAGGCTAGTAACAGTGACTATAGTTCAGGGCAGGGTACTGGGGGAGGCTAGTAACAGTGACTATAGTTCAGGGTACTGGGGGAGGCTAGTAACAGTGACTATAGTTCAGGGTACTGGGGGAGACTAGTAACAGTGACTATAGTTCAGGGTACTGAGGGAGACTAGTAACAGTGACTATAGTTCAGGGTACTGGGGGGAGACTAGTAACAGTGACTATAGTTCAGGGTACTGGGGGGAGACTAGTAACAGTGACTATAGTTCAGGGTACTGGGTGGAGGCTAGTAACAGTGACTATAGTTCAGGGTACTGGGGGAGACTAGTAACAGTGACTATAGTTCAGGGTACTGGGGGAGACTAGTAACAGTGACTATAGTTCAGGGTACTGGGGGGAGGCTAGTAACAGTGACTATAGTTCAGGGTACTGGGGGGAGACTAGTAACAGTGACTATAGTTCAGGGTACTGGGGGGAGACTAGTAACAGTGACTATAGTTCAGGGCAGGGTACTGGGGGGAGACTAGTAACAGTGACTATAGTTCAGGGTACTGGGGGAGGCTAGTAACAGTGACTATAGTTCAGGGCAGGGTACTGGGGGGAGACTAGTAACAGTGACTATAGTTCAGGGCAGGGTACTGGGGGAGACTAGTAACAGTGACTATAGTTCAGGGTACTGGGGGGAGACTAGTAACAGTGACTATAGTTCAGGGTACTGGGGGGAGGCTAGTAACAGTGACTATAGTTCAGGGTACTGGGGGGAGACTAGTAACAGTGACTATAGTTCAGGGTACTGGGGGAGACTAGTAACAGTGACTATAGTTCAGGGTACTGGGGGGAGACTAGTAACAGTGACTATAGTTCAGGGTACTGGGGGGAGGCTAGTAACAGTGACTATAGTTCAGTGCAGGGTACTGGGGGGAGACTAGTAACAGTGACTATAGTTCAGGGCAGGGTACTGGGGGAGACTAGTAACAGTGACTATAGTTCAGGGTACTGGGGGGAGGCTAGTAACAGTGACTATAGTTCCGGGCATGGTACTGGGGGAGACTAGTAACAGTGACTATAGTTCAGGGTACTGGGGGAGGCTAGTAACAGTGACTATAGTTCAGGGCAGGGTACTGGGGGAGACTAGTAACAGTGACTATAGTTCAGGGTACTGGGGGGAGACTAGTAACAGTGACTATAGTTCAGGGTACTGGGGGAGACTAGTAACAGTGACTATAGTTCAGGGTACTGGGGGAGACTAGTAACAGTGACTATAGTTCAGGGTACTGGGGGGAGACTAGTAACAGTGACTATAGTTCAGGGTACTGGGGGGAGGCTAGTAACAGTGACTATAGTTCAGGGCAGGGTACTGGGGGGAGACTAGTAACAGTGACTATAGTTCAGGGTACTGGGGGAGGCTAGTAACAGTGACTATAGTTCAGGGTACTGGGGGGAGGC
This sequence comes from Oncorhynchus mykiss, assembly GCF_013265735.2. NCBI lineage: Eukaryota > Metazoa > Chordata > Actinopteri > Salmoniformes > Salmonidae > Oncorhynchus > Oncorhynchus mykiss. The sequence goes on along the minus strand of NC_048579.1, from coordinate 74,078,137 downwards.
TAGTAACAGTGACTATAGTTCAGGGCAGGGTACTGAGGGAGACTAGTAACAGTGACTATAGTTCAGGGTACTGGGTGGAGACTAGTAACAGTGACTATAGTTCAGGGTACTGGGGGAGACTAGTAACAGTGACTATAGTTCAGGGTACTGGGGGAGACTAGTAACAGTGACTATAGTTCAGGGTACTGGGGGGAGACTAGTAACAGTGACTATAGTTCAGGGTACTGGGGGAGACTAGTAACAGTGACTATAGTTCAGGGTACTGGGGGAGACTAGTAACAGTGACTATAGTTCAGGGTACTGGGGGAGACTAGTAACAGTGACTATAGTTCAGGGTACTGGGGGGAGACTAGTAACAGTGACTATGGTTCAGGGCAGGGTACTGGGTGGAGGCTAGTAACAGTGACTATAGTTCAGGGTACTGGGGGGAGACTAGTAACAGTGACTATAGTTCAGGGTACTGGGGGGAGACTAGTAACAGTGACTATAGTTCAGGGTACTGGGGGGAGACTAGTAACAGTGACTATAGTTCAGGGTATGGTACTGGGGGAGACTAGTAACAGTGACTATAGTTCAGGGTACTGGGGGAGACTAGTAACAGTGACTATAGTTCAGGGTACTGGGGGAGACTAGTAACAGTGACTATAGTTCAGGGTACTGGGGGGAGACTAGTAACAGTGACAATAGTTCAGGGCAGGGTACTGGGTGGAGACTAGTAACAGTGACTATAGTTCAGGGTACTGGGGGAGACTAGTAACAGTGACTATAGTTCAGGGTACTGGGGGGAGACTAGTAACAGTGACTATAGTTCAGGGTACTGGGGGGAGACTAGTAACAGTGACTATAGTTCAGGGTACTGGGGGAGGCTAGTAACAGTGACTATAGTTCAGGGTACTGGGGGGAGACTAGTAACAGTGACTATAGTTCAGGGTACTGGGGGGAGACTAGTAACAGTGACTATAGTTCAGGGTACTGGGGGGAGGCTAGTAACAGTAACTATAGTTCAGGGTACTGGGGGAGGCTAGTAACAGTGACTATAGTTCAGGGTACTGGGGGGAGGCTAGTAACAGTGACTATAGTTCAGGGTACTGGGGGGAGACTAGTAACAGTGACTATAGTTCAGGGTACTGGGGGAGGCTAGTAACAGTGACTATAGTTCAGGGTACTGGGGGAGACTAGTAACAGTGACTATAGTTCAGGGTACTGGGGGAGGCTAGTAACAGTGACTATAGTTCAGGGTACTGGGGGGAGACTAGTAACAGTGACTATAGTTCAGGGTACTGGGGGAGGCTAGTAACAGTGACTATAGTTCAGGGTACTGGGGGAGACTAGTAACAGTGACTATAGTTCAGGGTACTGGGGGAGGCTAGTAACAGTGATTATAGTTCAGGGTACTGGGGGGAGACTAGTAACAGTGACTATAGTTCAGGGTACTGGGTGGAGACTAGTAACAGTGACTATAGTTCAGGGTACTGGGGGGAGACTAGTAACAGTGACTATAGTTCAGGGTACTGGGGGGAGACTAGTAACAGTGACTATAGTTCCGGGCATGGTACTGGGGGGAGACTAGTAACAGTGACTATAGTTCAGGGTACTGGGGGGAGACTAGTAACAGTGACTATAGTTCCGGGCATGGTACTGGGGGGAGACTAGTAACAGTGACTATAGTTCAGGGTACTGGGGGAGACTAGTAACAGTGACTATAGTTCAGGGTACTGGGGGGAGGCTAGTAACAGTGACTATAGTTCAGGGCAGGGTACTGGGGGGAGACTAGTAACAGTGACTATAGTTCAGGGTACTGGGGGGAGACTAGTAACAGTGACTATAGTTCCGGGCATGGTACTGGGGGGAGACTAGTAACAGTGACTATAGTTCAGGGTACTGGGGGAGACTAGTAACAGTGACTATAGTTCAGGGTACTGGGGGAGACTAGTAACAGTGACTATAGTTCAGGGTACTGGGGGGAGACTAGTAACAGTGACTATAGTTCAGGGTACTGGGGGAGACTAGTAACAGTGACTATAGTTCAGGGTACTGGGGGAGACTAGTAACAGTGACTATAGTTCAGGGTACTGGGGGGAGACTAGTAACAGTGACTATAGTTCAGGGTACTGGGGGGAGACTAGTAACAGTGACTATAGTTCAGGGCAGGGTACTGGGGGGAGGCTAGAAACAGTGACTATAGTTCAGGGTACTGGGGGGAGACTAGTAACAGTGACTATAGTTCAGGGTACTGGGGGGAGGCTAGAAACAGTGACTATAGTTCAGGGTACTGGGGGGAGACTAGTAACAGTGACTATAGTTCAGGGTACTGGGGGGAGACTAGTAACAGTGACTATAGTTCAGGG
>NC_048579.1:74068289-74070789 GCF_013265735.2 Oncorhynchus mykiss | reverse complement strand
TGTATGTACTGTATATAATTGTACTGCTCTAGGGATGTAATTAATGTATGTACTGTATATAATTGTACTGCTCTAGGGATGTAATTAATGTATGTACTGTATATAATTGTACTGCTCTAGGGATGTAATTAATGTATGTACTGTATATAATTGTACTGCTCTAGGGATGTAATTAATGTATGTACTGTATATAATTGTACTGCTCTAGGGATGTAATTAATGTATGTACTGTATATAATTGTACTGCTCTAGGGATGTAATTAATGTTTGTACTGTATATAATTGTACTGCTCTAGGGATGTAATTAATGTATGTACTGTATATAATTGTACTGCTCTAGGGATGTAATTAATGTATGTACTGTATATAATTGTACTGCTCTAGGGATGTAATTAATGTTTGGAAAACCTTATTTACTATTATGTATTTTATTTACTTTTTATTTTTAATTTTTTTCGCTCTTTATGTGATGCAGAGAACACCGGGAGAAGAATTATCATTGAATTACCACAGTGAACTATAGTCATGTTTTTTATAGTTATAGTAATTATAATAACATTACATTAATTCACACACAAACACACGTACACACAGTGAACTATAGTCATGTTTGTTATAGTTATAGTAATTATAATAACATTACATTAATTCACACACAAACACACGTACACACAGTGAACTATAGTCATGTTTGTTATGTGTCAATTGATCCCATAAGGGTTGGGTTGCCAATGGGTGATTTGACACAAAAAAAATTACATTACATTAATTCACACACAAACACACGTACACTCCCGTCTCTGAAACTAACAGGAATGTATTGAATGTAAAACCTGATCTTTCCATTCATCGCACCCTGTGGCCAATCAACAGGCCTCATGTCAGTGTGTGTGTCCACCTCCATCCCCTTTAATGTCCTCAGCGAGAGAGTGTGAAATCAAACACAAACTTCACAATGTGTTTCTACCGGACCCTGTCTGTCTACCGCAGAAAGAAATGACCCTGTCTGTCTGTCTACCGCAGAAAGAAACGACCCTGTCTGTCTGTCTACCGCAGAAAGAAACGACCCTGTCTGTCTGTCTACCGCAGAAAGAACCGCAGAAAGAAATGACCCTGTCTGTCTGTCTACCGCAGAAAGAAACGACCCTGTCTGTCTACCGCAGAAAGAAACAACCCTGTCTGTCTACCGCAGAAAGAAACGACCCTGTCTGTCTATCGCAGAAAGAAACGACCCTGTCTGTCTATCGTAGAAAGAAACGACCCTGTCTGTCTACCGCAGAAAGAAACGACCCTGTCTGTCTCCCGCAGAAAGAAACGACCCTGTCTGTCTACCGCAAAAAGAAACGACCCTGTCTGTCTACCGCAGAAAGAAACGACCCTGTCTGTCTGTCTACCGCAGAAAGAAACAACCCTGTCTGTCTGTCTACCGCAGAAAGAAACGACCCTGTCTGTCTGTCTACCGCAGAAAGAAACGACCCTGTCTGTCTGTCTACCGCAGAAAGACACGACCCTGTCTGCCTGTCTACCGCAGAAAGAAACGACCCTGTCTGTCTACCGCAGAAAGAAGCGGCCCTGTCTGTCTACCGCAGAAATAAACAACCCTGTCTGTCTGTCTACCGCAGAAAGACACGACCCTGTCTGCCTGTCTACCGCAGAAAGAAACGACCCTGTCTGTCTGTCTACCGCAGAAAGAAACGACCCTGTCTATCTACCGCAGAAAGAAACGAACCTGCCTGTCTACCGCAGAAAGAAACGACCCTGTCTGTCTGTCTACCGCAGAAAGAAACAACCCTGTCTGTCTGTCTACCGCAGAAAGAAACAACCCTGTCTGTCTGTCTACCGCAGAAAGAAACGACCCTGTCTGTATGTCTACCGCAGAAAGAAACGACCCTGTCTGTCTACGGCAGAAAGAAACGACCCCGTCTGTCTACAGCAGAAAGACACGACCCTGTCTGCCTGTCTACCGCAGAAAGAAACGACCCTGTCTGTCTACCGCAGAAAGAAACGACCCCGACTGTCTACCGCAGAAAGAAGCGACCCTGTCTGTCTACCGCAGAAAGACACGACCCTGTCTGCCTGTCTACCGCAGAAAGAAACGACCCTGTCTGTCTGTCTACCGCAGAAAGAAACGACCCTGTCTGTCTACCGCAGAAAGAAACAAACCTGTCTGTCTACCGCAGAAAGAAACGACCCTGTCTGTCTGTCTACCGCAGAAAGAAACGACCCTGTCTGTCTGTCTACCGCAGAAAGAAACGACCCTGTCTGTCTGTCTACCGCAGAAAGAAACGACCCTGTCTGTCTACGGCAGAAAGAAACGACCCTGTCTGTCTACCGCAGAAAGAAACGACCCTGTCTGTCTGTCTACCGCAGAAAGAAACGACCCTGTCTGTCTACTGCAGAAAGAAACGACCCTGTCTGTCTACCGCAGAAAGAAACGACCCTGTCTGTCTACCGCAGAAAGAAACGACCCTGTCTGTCTGTCTACCGCAGAAAGAAACGA
>NC_048579.1:74055789-74063289 GCF_013265735.2 Oncorhynchus mykiss | reverse complement strand
TCCTGGGTGTGAGTGGGCCTGGGGTGGGGATGTGGATGTGGTGGGGGCTGAGGAAGATACTTGTCATGATAATAAAGAGGAAGTGAGAAGAGAAAGAGAGAGAGAGAGAGAGAGAGAGAGAGAGACAGAGAAAGAGAAAGAGAGAGAGAAAGAGATAGACAGAGAGACGGAGAGAGAGAGAGAGAGAGAGAGAGACTGAATACTACATGTTCTCTCTCACCTGTCCCATATGGTCTGAAATGACGGAGCCCTGCTCATATGTAGTGACTATATAGGGAATAGAGCCCTGGTCATATGTAGTGACTATATAGAGAATAGAGCCCTGGTCATATGTAGTGACTATATAGAGAATAGAGCCCTGGTCATATGTAGTGACTATATAGAGAATAGAGCCCTGGTCATATGTAGTGACTATATAGAGAATAGAGCCCTGGTCATATGTAGTGACTATATAGGGAATAGAGCCCTGGTCATATGTAGTGACTATATAGAGAATAGAGCCCTGGTCATATGTAGTGACTATATAGAGAATAGAGCCCTGGTCATATGTAGTGACTATATAGAGAATAGAGCCCTGGTCATATGTAGTGACTATATAGAGAATAGAGCCCTGGTCATATGTAGTGACTATATAGAGAATAGAGCCCTGGTCATATGTAGTGACTATATAGAGAATAGAGCCCTGGTCATATGTAGTGACTATATAGAGAATAGAGCATATGTAGTGACTATATAGGGAATAGAGCCCTGGTCATATGTAGTGACTATATAGGGAATAGAGCCCTGGTCATATGTAGTGACTATATAGGGAATAGAGCCCTGGTCATATGTAGTGACTATATAGGGAATAGGGCCCTAGTCATATGTAGTGACTATATAGAGAATAGAGCCCTGGTCATATGTAGTGACTATATAGAGCCCTGGTCATATGTAGTGACTATATAGAGCATAGAGCCCTGGTCATATGTAGTGACTATATAGAGAATAGAGCCCTGGTCATATGTAGTGACTATATAGGGAATAGAGCCCTGGTCATATGTAGTGACTATATAGAGAATAGAGCCCTGGTCATATGTAGTGACTATATAGAGAATAGAGCCCTGGTCATATGTAGTGACTATATAGAGAATAGAGCCCTGGTCATATGTAGTGACTATATAGAGAATAGAGCCCTGGTCATATGTAGTGACTATATAGAGAATAGAGCCCTGGTCATATGTAGTGACTATATAGAGAATAGAGCCCTGGTCATATGTAGTGACTATATAGAGAATAGAGCCCTGGTCACATGTAGTGACTATATAGAGAATAGAGCCCTGGTCATATGTAGTGACTATATAGGGAATAGAGCCCTGGTCATATGTAGTGACTATATAGGGAATAGAGCCCTGGTCATATGTAGTGACTATATAGAGAATAGAGCCCTGGTCATATGTAGTGACTATATAGAGAATAGAGCCCTGGTCATATGTAGTGACTATATAGGGAATAGAGCCCTGGTCATATGTAGTGACTATATAGAGAATAGAGCCCTGGTCATATGTAGTGACTATATAGAGAATAGAGCCCTGGTCATATGTAGTGACTATATAGAGAATAGAGCCCTGGTCATATGCAGTGACTATATAGAGAATAGAGCCCTGGTCATATGTAGTGACTATATAGAGAATAGAGCCCTGGTCATATGTAGTGACTATATAGAGAATAGAGCCCTGGTCATATGTAGTGACTATATAGAGAATAGAGCCCTGGTCATATGTAGTGACTATATAGAGAATAGAGCCCTGGTCATATGTAGTGACTATATAGAGCCCTGGTCATATGTAGTGACTATATAGAGCCCTGGTCATATGTAGTGACTATATAGAGCCCTGGTCATATGTAGTGACCCAGAATGGGGTCAATACAGGACCCGACAAAATTTGTTATCTAAATCAACAACATTAAAAAAATCGTAATCATAATATTTTCTTGGTAGTGACTATGAGTATGTGTGGTGTGGGGGCGTGTGGGGGTGGTGTATGATGTTTGTGAGGGGTGGGGGATGGGGGGGCCCCTCAGCCAAACAGTGAGTATGTGTGGTTTGGGGGCGTGTGGGGGTGGTGTATGATGTTTGTGAGGGGTGGGGGATGGGGGGGCCCCTCAGCCAAACAGTGAGTATGTGTGGTGTGGGGGCGTGTGGGGGTGGTGTATGATGTTTGTGAGGGGTGGGGGATGGGGGGGGCCCCTCAGCCAAACAGTGAGTATGTGTTGTTTGGGGGCGTGTGGGGGTGGTGTATGATGTTTGTGAGGGGTGGGGGATGGGGGGGGCCCCTCAGCCAAACAGTGAGTATGTGTTGTTTGGGGGCGTGTGGGGGTGGTGTATGATGTTTGTGAGGGGTGGGGGATGGGGGGGGCCCTCAGCCAAACAGTGAGTATGTGCAGGATGGGGGAATGAATCCCTGGATCAGCTCTGTTCAGACTGACCCTGGCAGTTCCTGTCAGCTGGACGACAAACACACCGAGAGGAGAGGGGAATGGAAGTACTGCTAACCAGCGCCATGGAAACAAACCCCAGAAGGATTCGCATGCAAGAGCTGAGAGCTGTATATGTATATATATATATATATATACACACAATGGTTACAATGAAACAATCCCAACGTACTGCAGCACTGAACTGCTGTCCCAACCTCCCAGATCTGATGGACAACAGCAGAGACTAGACTGCTGTCCCAACCTCCCAGATCTGATGGACAACAGCAGAGACTAGACTGCTGTCCCAACCTCCCAGATCTGATGGACAACAGCAGAGACTAGACTGCTGTCCCAACCTCCCAGATCTGATGGACAACAGCAGAGACTAGACTGCTGTCCCTACCTCCCAGATCTGATGGACAACAGCAGAGACTAGACTGCTGTCCCTACCTCCCAGATCTGATGGACAACAGCAGAGACTAGACTGCTGTCCCAACCTCCCAGATCTGATGGACAACAGCAGAGACTAGACTGCTGTCCCAACCTCCCAGATCTGATGGACAACAGCAGAGACTAGACTGCTGTCCCAACCTCCCAGATCTGATGGACAACAGCAGAGACTAGACTGAACTGCTGTCCCTACCTCCCAGATCTGATGGACAACAGCAGAGACTAGACTGAACTGCTGTCCCTACCTCCCAGATCTGATGGACAACAGCAGAGACTGAACTGCTGTCCCAACCTCCCAGATCTGATGGACAACAGCAGAGACTAGACTTCTGTCCCAACCTCCCAGATCTGATGGACAACAGCAGAGACTAGACTGAACTGCTGTCCCTACCTCCCAGATCTGATGGACAACAGCAGAGACTAGACTGAACTGCTGTCCCTACCTCCCAGATCTGATGGACAACAGCAGAGACTAGACTGAACTGCTGTCCCTACCTCCCAGATCTGATGGACAACAGCAGAGACCAGAGAAGAGAGAAACGGGTAAACAGAAGAAGAGAGGAAGAGCAGGAATGGAGGATGACCTTGAATAGCAGCTGTTTTCTCTCCATCGGGTATTTCTCCCCTGGGGACAATGGTGAAGAAGTATACAACCTACAGTTAACAGACACCCACTACAGAAAACAACAACAGAATAGAGGAGGAGAGAGGAGAGGGGAGAGGGCAGGGGAGGAGAGAGGAGAGGGCAGGGGAGGAGAGGTAGAGGAGAGGGCAGGGGAGGAGAGAGGAGAGGGCAGGGGAGGAGAGGTAGAGGAGAGGGCAGGGGAGGAGAGGTAGAGGAGAGGGCAGGGGAGGAGAGGTAGAGGAGAGGGCAGGGGAGGAGAGGTGGGGAGGAAAGCACATCTCTCTCCCTGTTTTGTCAACATGCATCTCCCTCTGGACTTCCCAAGGTCTCAGACGTGTTCTTATCAGGAGGAGGAGGAGAGGAGAGGAGAAGGGAGGAGAGGAGGGAGGAGAGGAGGGAGGAGGTAGGAGGAGGGGAGGAGGAGAGGAGGGAGGAGAAGAGGAGAGGAGAGGAGAAGAGGAGAGAAGGAGAGGAGGGAGGAGGAGAGGAGAGGAGGGAGGAGGAGAGGAGGGAGGAGGAGAGGAGGGGAGGAGGGAGGAGGGGAGGAGGAGAGGAGAAGAAGAGAGGAGAAGAGGAGGAGAGGAGGAGAGGAGAGGAGGAGAGGAGGGAGGAGGAGAGGAGGGAGGGAGGAGGAGAGGAGAGGAGGGAGGAGGAGATGAGAGGAGGAGAGGAGGGAAGAGGAGAGGAGAGGAGGAGAGGAGGAGAGGAGGGAGGATGAGAGGAGAGGAGAGGAGGAGAGGAGGAGAAGGAGAGAAGAGGAGGGAGGAGGAGATGAGGAGAGGAGGAGAAGGACAATTAATTCCTACCAGTGCCCCAGGAAATGTTGACTAGCTAGCTGCCAGCCACGCCAACTGGGTTAGGAGTCAGCAGAGCCTCATGTCTGTCCTAACTAAGGCTGCTTTCCAAATGGCCCTCTATTCCGCATGTAGTGCACTACTGTTGACCTGGGCCCATAACAGTATAAAACAACCAGAATGGGGAAAAAAACATTGAAATTACTTAGAATGTATGTGATGTAATACTAGCCTAATAACTATGATAGCCTAATAACTAATAATAGCCTAATGACTATGATAGCCTAATAACTAATAATAGCCTAGTAACTAATAATAGCCTAAAAACTATAATAACTAATAATAGCTTAATAACTAATAATAGCCTAATACCTAATAATAGCCTAATAACTATAATAACTAAAAATGGCCTAACAACTATAATAACTAATAATAGCCTAATAACTAATAATAGCCTAATAACTCTAATAACAGCCCAATAACTAATAACTCTAATAACAGCCTACTAACTAATAATAGCCTAATAATCTAATAACTAATAATAGCCTAATAAATTGAATAGCCTAATAACTAATAATGGGCTAATAACTAATAACTCTAATATTCTAATAACTAAATATAGCCTAATAACTAATACTAGTCCAATAACTAATAACTCTAATATTCTAATAACTAAATATAGCCTAAACAATCTAATAGCCTAATAACTAATAACTCTAATATCTAATAATAGCCCAATAACTAATAACTCTAATAACTAATAATAACCCGATAACTAATAACTCTAATAACTATATATAGCCCAATCAATCTAATAGCCAAATAACTAATAATAGCCGAATAACTAATACCAGCCTAATAACTCTAATAGCGCAATAACTAATAATAGCCTAATAACTCATAATAGCCTAATAACTAATAACTCTAATAGCCTAATAACTAATAATAGCCTAATAACTAATAACTCTAATAGCCTAATAACTAACACTAGCCTAAATAATTAACAACTCTAATAGCCTAATAACTAATAATAGCCTTATAACTCTAATAGCCTAATAACTAATAGCCTAATTACTCTAATAGCCTAATAACTCTAATAGCCTAATAACTCTAATATCCTAATAACTCTAATAGCCTAATAACTCTAATAGCCTAATAACTCTAATATCCTAAAAACTCTAATAGCCTAATAACTCTAATAGCCTAATAACTCTAATAGCCTAATAACTCTAATATCCTAATAACTCTAATAGCCTAATAACTCTAATAGCATAACAACTCTAATAGCCTAATAACTCTAATATCCTAATAACTCTAATAGCCTAATAACTATAATAGCCTAATAACTCTAATAGCCTAATAACTCTAATATCCTAATAACTCTAATAGCCTAATAACTAATAGCCTAATAACTCTAATAGCCTAACAACTCTAATAGCCTAACAACTAATAGCCTAATAACTCTAATAGTCTACCTTGATCCTACTGCTATGACTGGATAGAGAGAGATTGATCCTACTGCTACGACTGGATAGAGCGAGATTGATCCTACTGCTATGACTGGATAGAGAGAGATTGATCCTACTGCTATGACTGGATAGAGAGAGATTGATCCTACTGCTACGACTGGATAGAGAGAGATTGATCCTACTGCTACGACTGGATAGAGAGAGATTGATCCTACTGCTACGACTGGATAGAGCGAGATTGATCCTACTGCTATGACTGGATAGAGAGAGATTGATCCTACTGCTATGACTGGATAGAGAGAGATTGATCCTACTGCTACGACTGGATAGAGCGAGATTGATCCTACTGCTATGACTGGATAGAGAGAGATTGATCCTACTGCTATGACTGGATAGAGAGAGATTGATCCTACTGCTACGACTGGATAGAGAGAGATTGATCCTACTGCTACGACTGGATAGAGAGAGATTGATCCTACTGCTATGACTGGATAGAGAGAGATTGATCCTACTGCTACGACTGGATAGAGCGAGATTGATCCTACTGCTATGACTGGATAGAGAGAGATTGATCCTACTGCTATGACTGGATAGAGAGAGATTGATCCTACTGCTATGACTGGATAGAGAGAGATTGATCCTACTGCTACGACTGGATAGAGAGAGATTGATCCTACTGCTACGACTGGATAGAGAGAGATTGATCCTACTGCTACGACTGGATAAAGAGAGATTGATCCTACTGCTACGACTGGATAGAGAGAGATTGATCCTACTGCTACGACTGGATAGAGAGAGATTGATCCTACTGCTACGACTGGATAGAGCGAGATTGATCCTACTGCTATGACTGGATAGAGAGAGATTGATCCTACTGCTATGACTGGATAGAGAGAGATTGATCCTACTGCTACGACTGGATAGAGAGAGATTGATCCTACTGCTACGACTGGATAGAGAGAGATTGATCCTACTGCTACGACTGGATAGAGCGAGATTGATCCTACTGCTATGACTGGATAGAGAGAGATTGATCCTACTGCTATGACTGGATAGAGAGAGATTGATCCTACTGCTACGACTGGATAGAGAGAGATTGATCCTACTGCTACGACTGGATAGAGAGAGATTGATCCTACTGCTACGACTGGATAGAGCGAGATTGATCCTACTGCTATGACTGGATAGAGAGAGATTGATCCTACTGCTTCGACTGGATAGAGCGAGATTGATCCTACTGCTACGACTGGATAGAGAGAGATTGATCCTACTGCTACGACTGGATAGAGAGAGATTGATCCTACTGCTTCGACTGGATAGAGCGAGATTGATCCTACTGCTACGACTGGATAGAGATTGATCCTACTGCTACGACTGGATAGGACGAGGCTTTAGCTACGATCCCTTTCACATCTCTCTCCATCACTTGCTGCTGTTTACTGTTACCATGAGTATTAGCTGACCATGGTGCATGTTCAAAATGACAACCAGCTAACGTTAGCTAACTACTTTGGCTATTAGTTTATCTAGCCAGCTAGCTAGCACAGTAGCTAATATAGCTAGCGAGCTAACACCACAGATGAAAGAGTAAGTTATCCTAATCTTTGCTAACAGGTCACATAGATATCTGCTTAGCTAGCTTGCTTATTCCATGCATCTCCGGGCACATCGACACAAGCCTTATTATTACTGAATTAATTCAACT
>NC_048579.1:74038289-74050789 GCF_013265735.2 Oncorhynchus mykiss | reverse complement strand
TAACATACCCTTTAATCTAAATATATCCCCCCTGATACCTCTAACATACCCTTTAATCTATATCTATCCCCCCTGATACCTCTAACATACCCTTTAATCTAAATATATCCACCCTGATACCTCTAACATACCCTTTAATCTAAATATATCCAGTGATACCTCTAACATACCCTTTAATCTAAATATATCCACCCTGATACCTCTAACATACCCTTTAATCTATATATATCCACCCTGATACCTCTAACATACCCTTTAATCTATATATATCCACCCTGATACCTCTAACATACCCTTTAATCTAAATATATCCCCCCTGATACCTCTAACATACCCTTTAATCTATATATATCCACCCTGATACCTCTAACATACCCTTTAATCTATATATATCCAGTGATACCTCTAACATACCCTTTAATCTATATATATCCCCCCTGATACCTCTAACATACCCTTTAATCTAAATATATCCACCCTGATACCTCTAACATACCCTTTAATCTAAATATATCCACCCTGATACCTCTAACATACCCTTTAATCTATATATATCCACCCTGATACCTCTAACATACCCTTTAATCTATATATATCCCCCCTGATACCTCTAACATACCCTTTAATCTATATATATCCCCCCTGATACCTCTAACATACCCTTTAATCTATATATATCCACCCTGATACCTCTAACATACCCTTTAATCTATATATATCCCCCCTGATACCTCTAACATACCCTTTAATCTATATATATCCAGTGATACCTCTAACATACCCTTTAATCTATATATATCCAGTGATACCTCTAACATACCCTTTAATCTATATATATCCCCCCTGATACCTCTAACATACCCTTTAATCTAAATATATCCACCCTGATACCTCTAACATACCCTTTAATCTATATATATCCCCCCTGATACCTCTAACATACCCTTTAATCTATATATATCCACCCTGATACCTCTAACATACCCTTTAATCTAAATATATCCCCCCTGATACCTCTAACATACCCTTTAATCTATATATATCCACCCTGATACCTCTAACATACCCTTTAATCTATATATATCCAGTGATACCTCTAACATACCCTTTAATCTAAATATATCCAGTGATACCTCTAACATACCCTTTAATCTATATATATCCACCCTGATACCTCTAACATACCCTTTAATCTATATATATCCCCCCTGATACCTCTAACATACCCTTTAATCTAAATATATCCACCCTGATACCTCTAACATACCCTTTAATCTAAATATATCCCCCCTGATACCTCTAACATACCCTTTAATCTATATATATCCACCCTGATACCTCTAACATACCCTTTAATCTAAATATATCCACCCTGATACCTCTAACATACCCTTTAATCTATATATATCCACCCTGATACCTCTAACATACCCTTTAATCTATATATATCCACCCTGATACCTCTAACATACCCTTTAATCTATATATATCCCCCCTGATACCTCTAACATACCCTTTAATCTAAATATATCCACCCTGATACCTCTAACATACCCTTTAATCTATATATATCCACCCTGATACCTCTAACATACCCTTTAATCTAAATATATCCACCCTGATACCTCTAACATACCCTTTAATCTAAATATATCCACCCTGATACCTCTAACATACCCTTTAATCTATATATATCCACCCTGATACCTCTAACATACCCTTTAATCTATATATATCCACCCTGATACCTCTAACATACCCTTTAATCTATATATATCCACCCTGATACCTCTAACATACCCTTTAATCTATATATATCCACCCTGATACCTCTAACATACCCTTTAATCTAAATATATCCCCCCTGATACCTCTAACATACCCTTTAATCTATATATATCCACCCTGATACCTCTAACATACCCTTTAATCTATATATATCCACCCTGATACCTCTAACATACCCTTTAATCTATATATATCCCCCCTGATACCTCTAACATACCCTTTAATCTATATATATCCAGTGATACCTCTAACATACCCTTTAATCTATATATATCCAGTGATACCTCTAACATACCCTTTAATCTATATATATCCACCCTGATACCTCTAACATACCCTTTAATCTAAATATATCCCCCCTGATACCTCTAACATACCCTTTAATCTATATATATCCCCCCTGATACCTCTAACATACCCTTTAATCTATATATATCCACCCTGATACCTCTAACATACCCTTTAATCTAAATATATCCACCCTGATACCTCTAACATACCCTTTAATCTATATATATCCAGTGATACCTCTAACATACCCTTTAATCTATATATATCCACCCTGATACCTCTAACATACCCTTTAATCTATATATATCCCCCCTGATACCTCTAACATACCCTTTAATCTATATATATCCACCCTGATACCTCTAACATACCCTTTAATCTAAATATATCCACCCTGATACCTCTAACATACCCTTTAATCTAAATATATCCAGTGATACCTCTAACATACCCTTTAATCTAAATATATCCACCCTGATACCTCTAACATACCCTTTAATCTATATATATCCCCCCTGATACCTCTAACATACCCTTTAATCTATATATATCCACCCTGATACCTCTAACATACCCTTTAATCTAAATATATCCACCCTGATACCTCTAACATACCCTTTAATCTAAATATATCCAGTGATACCTCTAACATACCCTTTAATCTAAATATATCCCCCCTGATACCTCTAACATACCCTTTAATCTATATATATCCAGTGATACCTCTAACATACCCTTTAATCTAAATATATCCCCCCTGATACCTCTAACATACCCTTTAATCTATATATATCCCCCCTGATACCTCTAACATACCCTTTAATCTATATATATCCACCCTGATACCTCTAACATACCCTTTAATCTAAATATATCCAGTGATACCTCTAACATACCCTTTAATCTATATATATCCACCCTGATACCTCTAACATACCCTTTAATCTATATATATCCACCCTGATACCTCTAACATACCCTTTAATCTATATATATCCACCCTGATACCTCTAACATACCCTTTAATCTATATATATCCACCCTGATACCTCTAACATACCCTTTAATCTATATATATCCACCCTGATACCTCTAACATACCCTTTAATCTATATATATCCACCCTGATACCTCTAACATACCCTTTAATCTATATATATCCACCCTGATACCTCTAACATACCCTTTAATCTATATATATCCAGTGATACCTCTAACATACCCTTTAATCTATATATATCCAGTGATACCTCTAACATACCCTTTAATCTATATATATCCCCCCTGATACCTCTAACATACCCTTTAATCTAAATATATCCACCCTGATACCTCTAACATACCCTTTAATCTATATATATCCCCCCTGATACCTCTAACATACCCTTTAATCTATATATATCCACCCTGATACCTCTAACATACCCTTTAATCTAAATATATCCCCCCTGATACCTCTAACATACCCTTTAATCTAAATATATCCACCCTGATACCTCTAACATACCCTTTAATCTATATATATCCAGTGATACCTCTAACATACCCTTTAATCTATATATATCCCCCCTGATACCTCTAACATACCCTTTAATCTATATATATCCCCCCTGATACCTCTAACATACCCTTTAATCTATATATATCCACCCTGATACCTCTAACATACCCTTTAATCTATATATATCCACCCTGATACCTCTAACATACCCTTTAATCTATATATATCCACCCTGATACCTCTAACATACCCTTTAATCTATATATATCCAGTGATACCTCTAACATACCCTTTAATCTAAATATATCCAGTGATACCTCTAACATACCCTTTAATCTATATATATCCACCCTGATACCTCTAACATACCCTTTAATCTATATATATCCCCCCTGATACCTCTAACATACCCTTTAATCTAAATATATCCACCCTGATACCTCTAACATACCCTTTAATCTAAATATATCCCCCCTGATACCTCTAACATACCCTTTAATCTATATATATCCACCCTGATACCTCTAACATACCCTTTAATCTAAATATATCCACCCTGATACCTCTAACATACCCTTTAATCTATATATATCCACCCTGATACCTCTAACATACCCTTTAATCTATATATATCCACCCTGATACCTCTAACATACCCTTTAATCTATATATATCCCCCCTGATACCTCTAACATACCCTTTAATCTAAATATATCCACCCTGATACCTCTAACATACCCTTTAATCTATATATATCCACCCTGATACCTCTAACATACCCTTTAATCTAAATATATCCACCCTGATACCTCTAACATACCCTTTAATCTAAATATATCCACCCTGATACCTCTAACATACCCTTTAATCTATATATATCCACCCTGATACCTCTAACATACCCTTTAATCTATATATATCCACCCTGATACCTCTAACATACCCTTTAATCTATATATATCCACCCTGATACCTCTAACATACCCTTTAATCTATATATATCCACCCTGATACCTCTAACATACCCTTTAATCTAAATATATCCCCCCTGATACCTCTAACATACCCTTTAATCTATATATATCCACCCTGATACCTCTAACATACCCTTTAATCTATATATATCCACCCTGATACCTCTAACATACCCTTTAATCTATATATATCCCCCCTGATACCTCTAACATACCCTTTAATCTATATATATCCAGTGATACCTCTAACATACCCTTTAATCTATATATATCCAGTGATACCTCTAACATACCCTTTAATCTATATATATCCACCCTGATACCTCTAACATACCCTTTAATCTAAATATATCCCCCCTGATACCTCTAACATACCCTTTAATCTATATATATCCCCCCTGATACCTCTAACATACCCTTTAATCTATATATATCCACCCTGATACCTCTAACATACCCTTTAATCTAAATATATCCACCCTGATACCTCTAACATACCCTTTAATCTATATATATCCAGTGATACCTCTAACATACCCTTTAATCTATATATATCCACCCTGATACCTCTAACATACCCTTTAATCTATATATATCCCCCCTGATACCTCTAACATACCCTTTAATCTATATATATCCACCCTGATACCTCTAACATACCCTTTAATCTAAATATATCCACCCTGATACCTCTAACATACCCTTTAATCTAAATATATCCAGTGATACCTCTAACATACCCTTTAATCTAAATATATCCACCCTGATACCTCTAACATACCCTTTAATCTATATATATCCCCCCTGATACCTCTAACATACCCTTTAATCTATATATATCCACCCTGATACCTCTAACATACCCTTTAATCTAAATATATCCACCCTGATACCTCTAACATACCCTTTAATCTAAATATATCCAGTGATACCTCTAACATACCCTTTAATCTAAATATATCCCCCCTGATACCTCTAACATACCCTTTAATCTATATATATCCAGTGATACCTCTAACATACCCTTTAATCTAAATATATCCCCCCTGATACCTCTAACATACCCTTTAATCTATATATATCCACCCTGATACCTCTAACATACCCTTTAATCTATATATATCCCCCCTGATACCTCTAACATACCCTTTAATCTATATATATCCACCCTGATACCTCTAACATACCCTTTAATCTATATATATCCACCCTGATACCTCTAACATACCCTTTAATCTATATATATCCACCCTGATACCTCTAACATACCCTTTAATCTATATATATCCACCCTGATACCTCTAACATACCCTTTAATCTATATATATCCACCCTGATACCTCTAACATACCCTTTAATCTAAATATATCCACCCTGATACCTCTAACATACCCTTTAATCTATATATATCCACCCTGATACCTCTAACATACCCTTTAATCTAAATATATCCACCCTGATACCTCTAACATACCCTTTAATCTAAATATATCCAGTATCCAGTACCTCTATCGCTGAGCTCAAATGACTCAGAAACACCTTAACAGCTGACACGTTATATCATGTTAAATATGTATCAGGTTTAAAACGCCTTGTGGAAGAGTTTGTTTGTGTCGTGTTGAGATTTCCATATACGAGCACACACACACACACACACACATTCAGTGTTTGGTGGAATGGGGTCAAAGGTGACTCACCCATTTCCTGGGTCTGCCTCTCGGTCTCTTCTCTCCAGAGGCCAGGGCTTTCTGCAAAGCAAACACAAGACTCGTCATTAGACACAACATATAGAAACTAAATCTAGAAATAAATCTAGAAAATATCAAGAAATAAATCTAGAAATAAATCTAGAAAAATATAAAGAAATACATCTAGAAGTAAATCTAGAAATAAATCAAGAAAAATATTTAGAAAATTATTTAGAAATAAATCTAGAAATAAATCTAGAAATAAATCTAGAAATAAATCAAGAAAAATATTTAGAAAAATATTTAGAAATAAATCTAGAAATAAATCAAGAAAAATATTTAGAAAAATATTTAGAAATAAATCTAGAAATAAATCCAGAAATAAATCAAGAAATAAATCTAGAAAAATATTTAGAAAAATATAAAGAAATAAATCTAGAAATAAATCTAGAAAAATATTAAGAAATAAATCTAGAACAAAATCTAGAAATAAATCTCATATATGATAGTTGTTATTTATTTATCCCCCCTGCAGGATAACAGAAAAAACAAGGGAGGAAGGGATGGAAAGGGGGGGTGGAGGAGGAGAGGAACGGGTTCTACATAGAACCTAAAAGGGTTCTTCAAAGGGTTCTCCTATGGGGAGAGCCAAATAACCGTTCTGGAACCCTTCTTTCTAAGAGTGTATAACTGATTGTAAGTGGCTCGGTCTTTGAGCTGTTCCGAACACTACCAGCTTCACTGTAATCAGTCCACTATGGGCCCTGGTCAGAAGTACACTCTTTAGAAAAAAGGGTTCCAACAGGTTCTTCGACTGTCTCCCACAGGAGAACCCTTTTTGGTTCCAGGTAGAACTCTTTTGGGTTCCATGTAGTTGGGTTATCGCTGCACCTGCGATATAATCTGGCAGATATGTGTACGTGACCAATAACATTTAGACGGTAACTGTCTCAGACGGTAGAGCAAAACGGCTTCTTCTTCTCGTGTCTCTGTGACTGCCTCGTCCTCCTCCTCTTCCTCTCCCTCCTCCTCTACCTCCTCCTTTTCTACCTCCTCTCCACCTCCTCTACCTCCTCCTTTTCTACCTCCTCCTCCTCTTCCACCTCCTCCTCCTCCTCTCCCTCCTCTTCCACCTCCTCCTCCTCATCCACCTCTTCCACCTCCTCTCCCTCCTCTTCTACCTCCTCCTTCACCTCCTTCTCTTCTACCTCCTCCTCCTCCTCTTCCAACTCCTCCTCCTCTCCCTCCTCTTCCACCTCATCGTCTCCCTTCTCTTCCACCTCCTCCTCTCCCTCCTCTTCCACCTCATTGTCTCCCTCCTCTTCCACCTCCTCCTTCACCTCCTCCTCTTCCACCTCATCCTCCTCTTCCACCTCCTCCTCCTCTTCCTCCTCTTCCAACTCCTCCACCTCCACCAGGAAGCCAAGAGCCAGGTTCCAGGGGAATTCTAGTCTAGGTATCCCTTACCCAACCAAACAGGAATGCACGGTAAATATAGCGTGGCTTTGCGATGGTAACTGAGTCAATCTGAGTGTAGTGATGACTGGGTGGGAAACTATGCTATGTTGTACTTATCAGGAAAGGCATTGATGAATGGCCAATGCAATTTCCCTTGAAGGCCTCCATTATCAGCCAAATAGTGATCATTTTGTGCAAAAAAAACTCCAATTCAGACAGGTTCACCGGGCTAAAGATGGGCCATCAACTCTTACCGCCCTATGGCCAGTCCTCCCCTGTCTCAGAGAGATCCCCTCTGCAGGTGGCTCGTCTCACAGCCTCATCTCTCTGCTGAGATTATCTCTTATCTGCCAAACACACACACACTCCTACCGCTCTCGAGGTTACTAGCCTATCAGTCACCTAACGTCAAAGCACAACTACATCCCAACAAGCCTAAAAGGTAGTGAGATGATAATTCACAGAATAACACATGACATTTTTTCCTCAGGGACATTTTCAACGTGTGTCTGAAGACGAGCTCGAATTTTCTACATTCCACCCTTATTCCCATGGTGTGCTGCAGACAGACAAGATGCCCCCAGACAGGGGCCGTGTCTCAGATTCCACCCTATTCCCTAATTAGTGCGCTACTTCTGACCAGAGGCATTTGGGACACATAATATGTTTACAGCAGGGACTAAGTCAGACTGGAACTTGGCTGGAACAAATTCTTATTTTCAATGACGGCCTTCAGGGAGTTCAGGGATTCGAACTTGCAACCTTTCGGTTATTAATCCAACTAACCACTAGGCTACCTGCCACCCCTAACAACAGGAGGAGGAGGACAGGAGGAGGAGGACAGGAGGAGGACAGGAGGTGGAGGACAGGAGGAGGACAGGAGGAGGAGGACAGGAGGAGGACAGGAGGAGGAGAACATGAGGAGGACAGTAGGAGGAGGACAGGAGGAGGAAGACAGGAGGAGGACAGGAGGTGGAGGACAGGAGGAGGAGGACATGAGGAGGACAGGAGGAGGAGGACAGGAGGAGGAGGACAGGAGGAGGAGGACAGGAGGAGGACAGGAGGAGGAGGACAGGAGGTGGAGGACAGGAGGAGGATGACATGAGGAGGACAGTAGGAGGAGGACAGGAGGAGGAAGACAGGAGGGGGAGGACAGGAGGTGGAGGACAGGAGGAGGATGACATGAGGAGGACAGTAGGAGGAGGACAGGAGGAGGAAGACAGGAGGAGCAGGACAGGAGGAGGAGGACAGGAAGTGGAGTAGGAGTAGGGCAGGAGGAGGAGGACATGAGGAGGACAGTAGGAGGAGGACAGGAGGAGGAAGACAGGAGGAGCAGGACAGGAGGAGGAGGACAGGAAGTGGAGTAGGAGTAGGGCAGGAGGAGGAGAGGTCGGAGGAGGTCAGGAGGTGGATTAGGAGTAGGGCAGGAGGAGGAGAGGTCGGAGGAGGTCAGGAGGTGGAGTAGGAGTAGGACAGGAGGAGGAGAGGTCGGAGGAGGTCAGGAGGTGGAGTAGGACAGGAGAACAGGAGGAGAGGAGGAGGAGAAAGAGGTTTAAATGAGCAGACTGGTACACTGTATATGGATCAGGATCCAACAATGACTGCCGCTGCTCAGTGGAGAATATCTATATCTATATCTATATATATATCTATATCTATATCTATATCTATATCCACTGCTCAGTGGAGAATATCTATATCTATATCTATATCTATATCTATATCTATATCTATATCCACTGCTCAGTGGAGAATATATATATATCTATATCTATATCTGTTTCTATACCTATATCTATATATATATCTATATCTATACCTATATCTATATCTATATACACTGCTCAGTGGAGAATATATATATCTATATCTATATACACTGCTCAGAAAAATAAAGGGAACACTAAAATAACACATCCTAGATCTGAATGAATGAAATATTCTTATTAAATACTTTTTTCTTTACATAGTTGAATGTGCTGACAACAAAATCACACAAAAATTATCAATGGAAATCCAATTTATCAACCCATGGAGGTCTGGATTTGGAGTCACACTCAAAATTAAAGTGGAAAACCACACTACAGGCTGATCCAACTTTGATGTAATGTCCTTAAAACAAGTCTAAATGAGGCTCAGTAGTGTGTGTGGCCTCCTCGTGCCTGTATGACCTCCCTACAACGCCTGGGCATGCTCCTGATGAGGTGGCGGATGGTCTCCTCAGGGATCTCCTCCCAGACCTGGACTAAAGCCTCCGCCAACTCCTGGACAGTCTGTGGTGCAACGTGGCGTTGGTGGATGGAGTAAGACATGATGTCCCAGATGTGCTCAATTGGATTCAGGTCTGGGGAACGGGTGGGCCAGTCCATAGCATCAATGCCTTCCTCTTGCAGGAACTGCTGACACACTCCAGCCACATGAGGTCTAGCATTGTCTGGCATTAGGAGGAACCCAGGGCCAACCGCACCAGCATATGGTCTCCCAAGGGGTCTGAGGATCTCATCTCGGTACCTAATGGCAGTCAGGCTACCTCTGGCAAGCACATGGAGGGCTGTGCGTCCCCCCAAAGAAATGCCACCCCACACCATGACTGACCCAGCGCCAAACCGGTCATGCTGGAGGATGTTGCAGGCAGCAGAACGTTCTCCACGGCGTCTCCAGACTCTGTCACGTCTGTCACGTGCTCAGTGTGAACCTGCTTTCATCTGTGAAGAGCACAGGGCGCCAGTGGCGAATTTGCCAATCTTGGTGTTCTCTGGCAAATGCCAAACGTCCTGCACGGTGTTGGGCTGTAAGTACAACCCCTACCTGTGGACGTCGGGCCCTCATACCACCCTCATGGAGTCTGTTTCTGATCGTTTGAGCAGACACATGCACATTTTTGGCCTGCTGGAGGTCATTTTACAGGGCTCTGGCAGTGCTCCTCCTTGCACAAAGGCGGAGGTAGCGGTCCTGCTGCTGGGTTGTTGCACTCCTACGGCCTCCTCCACGTCTCCTGATGTACTGGCCTGTCTCCTGGTAGCGCCTCCATGCTCTGGACACTACGCTGACAGACACAGCAAACCTTCTTGCCACAGCTCGCATTGATGTTCCATCCTGGATGAGCTGCACTACCTGAGCCACTTGTGTGGGTTGTAGACTCCGTCTCATGCTACCACTAGAGTGAAAGCACTGCCAGTATTCGAAAGTGACCAAAACATCAGCCAGGAAGCATAGGACCTGAGAAGTGGTCTGTGGTTACCACCTGCAGAACCACTCCTTTATTGGGGGTGTCTTGCTAATTGCCTATAATTTCCACCTGTTGTCTATTCCATTTGCACAACAGCATGTGAAATGTATTGTCAATCAGTGTTGCTTCCTACGTGGACAGTTTGATTTCACAGAAGTGTGATTGACTTGGAGTTACATTGTGTTGTTTAAGTGTTCCCTTTATTTTTTTGAGCAGGGTATATACAGTGCCTTGCGAAAGTATTCGGCCCCTTTGAACTTTGCGACCTTTTGCCACATTTCAGGCTTCAAACATAAAGATATAAAACTGTATTTTTTTGTGAAGAATCAACAACAAGTGGGACACAATCATGAAGTGGAACGACATTTATTGGATATTTCAAACTTTTTTAACAAATCAAAAACTGAAAAATTGGGCGTGCAAAATTATTCAGCCCCTTTACTTTCAGTGCAGCAAACTCTCTCCAGAAGTTCAGTGAGGATCTCTGAATGATCCAATGTTGACCTAAATGACTAATGATGATAAATACAATCCACCTGTGTGTAATCAAGTCTCCGTATAAATGCACCTGCACTGTGATAGTCTCAGAGGTCCGTCAAAAGAGAGCATCATGAAGAACAAGGAACACACCAGGCAGGGCCGAGATACTGTTGTGAAGAAGTTTAAAGCCGGATTTGGATACAAAAAGATTTCCCAAGCTTTAAACATCCCAAGGAGCACTGTGCAAGCGATAATATTGAAATGGAAGGAGTATCAGACCACTGCAAATCTACCAAGACCTGTCCGTCCCTCTAAACTTTCAGCTCATACAAGGAGAAGACTGATCAGAGATGCAGCCAAGAGGCCCATGATCACTCTGGATGAACTGCAGAGATCTACAGCTGAGGTGGGAGACTGTCCATAGGACAACAATCAGTCGTATATTGCACAAATCTGGCCTTTATGGAAGAGTGGCAAGAAGAAAGCCATTTCTTAAAGATATCCATAAAAAGTGTTGTTTAAAGTTTGCCACAAGCCACCTGGGAGACACACCAAACATGTGGAAGAAGGTGCTCTGGTCAGATGAAACCAAAATTTAACTTTTTGGCAACAATGCAAAACGTTATGTTTGGCGTAAAAGCAACACAGCTGAACACACCATCCCCACTGTCAAACATGGTGGTGGCAGCATCATGGTTTGGGCCTGCTTTTCTTCAGCAGGGACAGGGAAGATGCTTAAAATTGATGGGAAGATGGATGGCGCCAAATACAGGACCATTCTGGAAGAAAACCTGATGGAGTCTGCAAAAGACCTGAGACTGGGACGGAGATTTGTCTTCCAACAAGACAGTGATCCAAAACATAAAGCAAAATCTACAATGGAATGGTTCAAAAATAAACATATCCAGGTGTTAGAATGGCCAAGTCAAAGTCCAGACCTGAATCCAATCGAGAATCTGTGGAAAGACCTGAAAACTGCTGTTCACAAATGCTCTCCATCCAACCTCACTGAGCTCGAGCTGTTTTGCAAGGAGGAATGGGAAAAAATGTCAGTCTCTCGATGTGCAAAACTGATAGAGACATACCCCAAG
>NC_048579.1:74028289-74033289 GCF_013265735.2 Oncorhynchus mykiss | reverse complement strand
AGACAGACAGCAAGGCAGACAGACAGTGAGACAGTCAGACAGACAGCAAGGCAGACAGACAGTGAAACAGTCAGACAGACAGCAAGGCAGACAGACAGTCAGACAGACATGGGGAGAAACAAGGTAAACATAAACATGGGGCTGAGCGTAGATTAGAGAACTGAGGACAGGAAACATAGACTGTGGCCCAAATTGCATCCTATTCCCTATTTATTGCACAAAGCTATGGCCCAATGCCCTCCTCTCCTCGCCCCTCCCTTCCCCACTCTCTCTCTCCTAAAGGAAAAGGTCCCTTTCAACAATATGACCATCTACTGGTGGTCTCTGGGTCTGTGTACTGGTGGTCTCTGGGTCTGTGTACTGGTGGTCTCTGGGGTCTGTGTACTAGTGGTCTCTGGGTCTGTGTACTGGTGGTCTCTGGGTCTGTGTACTGGTGGTCTCTGGGTCTGTGTACTGGTGGTCTCTGGGTCTGTGTACTGGTGGTCTCTGGGTCTGTGTACTGGTGGTCTCTGGGTCTGTCTACTGGTGGTCTCTGGGTCTCTCTACTGGTGGTCTCTGGGTCTGTGTACTGGTGGTCTCTGGGTCTGTGTACTGGTGGTCTCTGGGTCTGTCTACTGGTGGTCTCTGGGGTCTGTCTACTGGTGGTCTCTGGGTCTGTGTACTGGTGGTCTCTGGGTCTGTCTACTGGTGGTCTCTGGGTCTGTGTACTGGTGGTCTCTGGGGTCTGTGTACTGGTGGTCTCTGGGTCTGTGTACTGGTGGTCTCTGGGTCTGTGTACTGGTGAGCTCTGGGTCTGTGTACTGGTGGTCTCTGGGTCTGTGTACTGGTGGTCTCTGGGTCTGTGTACTGGTGGTCTCTGGGTCTGTGTACTGGTGGTCTCTGGGTCTGTGTACTGGTGGTCTCTGGGTCTGTGTACTGGTGGTCTCTGGGTCTGTCTACTGGTGGTCTCTGGGTCTGTCTACTGGTGGTCTCTGGGGTCTGTGTACTGGTGGTCTCTGGGTCTGTGTACTGGTGGTCTCTGGGGTCTGTCTACTGGTGGTCTCTGGGTCTGTGTACTGGTGGTCTCTGGGTCTGTGTACTGGTGGTCTCTGGGGTCTGTCTACTGGTGGTCTCTGGGTCTGTGTACTGGTGGTCTCTGGGGTCTGTCTACTGGTGGTCTCTGGGTCTGTCTACTGGTGGTCTCTGGGGTCTGTCTACTGATGTTCTCTGGGGTCTGTCTACCATTTACTGGTGGTCTCTGGGTCTGTCTACCATCTACCGGTGGTCTCTGGGTCTGTGTACTGGTGGTCTCTGGGTCTGTCTACCATTTACTGGTGGTCTCTGGGTCTGTCTACCATCTACCGGTGGTCTCTGGGTCTGTCTACTGGTGGTCTCTGGGTCTGTCTACCATTTACTGGTGGTTTCTGGGTCTGTCTACCATTTACTGGTGGTCTCTGGGTCTGTCTACCATTTACTGGTGGTCTCTGGGTCTGTCTACCATTTACTGGAGGTCTCTGAGTCTGTCTACCATTTACTGGTGGTCTCTGGGTCTGTGTACTGGTGGTCTCCGGGTCTGTCTACCATTTACTGGAGGTCTCTGGGTCTGTCTACCATTTACTGGAGGTCTCTGGGTCTGTCTACCATTTACTGGTGGTCTCTGGGTCTGTCTACTGGTGGTCTCTGGGTCTGTCTACCGTTTACTGGTGGTCTCTGGGTCTGTCTACCATTAACTGGTGGTCTCTGGGTCTGTCTACTGGTGGTCTCTGGGTCTGTCTACCATTTACTGGTGGTCTCTGGGTCTGTCTACCATTAACTGGTGGTCTCTGGGTCTGTGTACTGGAGGTCTCTGGGTCTGTCTACCATTCACTGGTGGTCTCTGGGTCTGTCTACCATTTACTGGTGGTCTCTGGGTTTGTCTACCATTTACTGGTGGTCTCTGGGTCTGTGTACTGGTGGTCTCTGGGTCTGTGTACTGGTGGTCTCTGGGTCTGTGTACTGGTTCTCTCTGGGTCTGTCTACCATTTACTGGTGGTCTCTGGGTCTGTGTACTGGTGGTCTCTGGGTCTGTGTACTGGTGGTCTCTGGGTCTGTGTACTGGTGGTCTCTGGGTCTGTGTACTGGTGGTCTCTGGGTCTGTGTACTGGTGGTCTCTGGGTCTGTGTACTGGTGGTCTCTGGGTCTGTCTATCTGGGAGAGTTGTTTCTGCAGTCAAAAAACATCTAAATCTGACCTGATACCTGTAGAGAACCATTCACACTGACCTGATACCTGTATAGAACCATTCACTCTGACCTGATACCTGTAGAGAACCATTCACACTGACCTGATACCTGTAGAGAACCATTCACACTGACCTGATACCTGTAGAGAACCATTCACACCAACCTGATACCTGTAGAGAACCATTCACACTGACCTGATTGATACCTGTAGAGAACCATTCACACTGACCTGATACCTGTAGAGAACCATTCACACTGACCTGATACCTGTAGAGAACCATTCACACTGACCTGATACCTGTAGAGAACCATTCACACTGACCTGATACCTGTAGAGAACCATTCACACTGACCTGATACCTGTAGAGAACCATTCACACTGACCTGATACCTGTAGAGAACCATTCACACTGACCTGATACCTGTAGAGAACCATTCACACTGACCTGATACATGTAGAGAACCATTCACACTGACCTGATTGATACCTGTTGAGAACCATTCACACTGACCTGATACCTGTAGAGAACCATTCACACTGACCTGATACCTGTAGAGAACCATTCACACTGACCTGATACCTGTAGAGAACCATTCACACTGACCTGATACCTGTAGAGAACCATTCACACTGACCTGATACCTGTCGAGAACCATTCACACTGACCTGATACCTGTAGAGAACCATTCACACTGACCTGATACTGGAGAGAACCATTCACGATACCTGATACCTGTAGAGAACCATTCACTCTGACCTGATACCTGTAGAGAACCATTCACACTGACCTGATACCTGTAGAGAACCATTCACACTGACCTGATACCTGTAGAGAACCATTCACACTGACCTGATACCTGTAGAGAACCATTCACACTGACCTGATACCTGTAGAGAACCATTCACACTGACCTGATACCTGTCGAGAACCATTCACACTGACCTGATACCTGTAGAGAACCATTCACACTGACCTGATACCTGTAGAGAACCATTCACACTGACCTGATACCTGTAGAGAACCATTCACACTGACCTGATACCTGTAGAGAACCATTCACACTGACCTGATACTGGAGAGAACCATTCACACAGACCTGATACCTGTAGAGAACCATTCACACGGACCTGATACCTGTAGAGAACCATTCACACTGACCTGATACCTGCAGAGAACCATTCACACTGACCTGATACCTGTAGAGAACCATTCACACTGACCTGATTGATACCTGTAGAGAACCATTCACACTGACCTGATACTGGAGAGAACCATTCACACAGACCTGATACCTGTAGAGAACCATTCACTCTGACCTGATACCTGTAGAGAACCATTCACACTGACCTGATACCTGTAGAGAACCATTCACACTGACCTGATACCTGTAGAGAACCATTCACACTGACCTGATACCTGTAGAGAACCATTCACACTGACCTGATACCTGTAGAGAACCATTCACACTGACCTGATACCTGTAGAGAACCATTCACACTGACCTGATACTGGAGAGAACCATTCACACAGACCTGATACCTGTAGAGAACCATTCACACGGACCTGATACCTGTAGAGAACCATTCACACTGACCTGATACCTGCAGAGAACCATTCACACTGACCTGATACCTGTAGAGAACCATTCACACTGACCTGATACCTGCAGAGAACCATTCACTCTGACCTGATACCTGTAGAGAACCATTCACACTGACCTGATACCTGTAGAGAACCATTCACACTGACCTGATACCTGTAGAGAACCATTCACACTGACCTGATACCTGTAGAGAACCATTCACACGGACCTGATACCTGTAGAGAACCATTCACACTGACCTGATACCTGTAGAGAACCATTCACACTGACCTGATACCTGTAGAGAACCATTCACACTGACCTGATACCTGTAGAGAACCATTCACACTGACCTGATACCTGTAGAGAACCATTCACACTGACCTGATACCTGTAGAGAACCATTCACACCAACCTGATACCTGTAGAGAACCATTCACACAGACCTGATACCTGTATTCTAGATACAGAGTCTGTGAAAATGCAGGAATCACGACTAGGTCTTTTTGTGGGTATTAATTTACCTTTTAAAAAAATATTTTTTTACGCCATACCCCTTTCAGATAATAGCTGCTATACAGAAGCTGGCATGGTAAATTAGTGGGCTATTTGTCTGGGTATGGAAGGGGTATGTCATGCCAAACTGTTGTGCTTCGGCCACCAGTTGGTGTTTTGCATTTTTGCATTTTTGTTCTCAATTGGGAATGTGTTTTATGAATGTTGATGTGAGTCACATCACGACTTCCTCTAGGCACTGAATCATATCCTTAATGAACAGTAAACACGTCTGTCTACACGAAGCCTTTAAATACACGTCTGGTGTATCTGATGAGATGTCTTCTAATGAACATCACCTAGCTATAGATCACTAGGTCAATCAGAAACATAGCCTGTAAACAAGGTTGCTACACAAGGAGCAGCTTATGCATAACCCGTCCGTCTCGAACCGATTTGCATCAACAACAACAAAAATATACAAGAACAAGTCATATCAAATGCAAACCCCAACATTGTTGAGTCGTTCGTGGCAAATGTTGAAGGAAATGTGTTACGAAATCAAGTACGTGGTGCAGCTATTGCATAGGCTCAACCTATAGCTGATATTTACTGGCGAAGGGGGATACAACATCCTTAGCTCTATATCATCTATAAACTAGAAACAGCCGTTACATTTCCCACAATAATATTATTCCCTGTATATTTAAAATAAATGGA
>NC_048579.1:74015789-74023289 GCF_013265735.2 Oncorhynchus mykiss | reverse complement strand
CAGAGTGGTGTTAATACAGGGACTAGGGGACTACAAGCTTTTCAAAATACGTTCTGGGGTTGAAAGCAGATTCCCTTTTCTGGACTGAGAGAGGGGGAGACAGAGGCATAGAGGGAGACAGGGAGGGAGGGAGAGAGAGAGAGAGAGAGAGAGAGAGAGAGAGAAGGAGAGAGAGGAGACAGGGAAAGAGAGAGACAGAGAGAGAGGGAGAGAGAAAGAGGGAGAGAGAGAGAAGGAGAGAGAGGAGACAGGGAAAGAGAGGGAGAGAGAGAGAGAGGGAGAGAGATAGAGAGAGGGAGAGAGAGAGAGAAGGAGAGAGAGGAGACAGGGAAAGAGAGGGAGAGAGAGAGAGAAGGAGAGAGAGGAGATGGGGAAAGAGAGATTATTCTGGGCTATACAGTGGGAGAGGAGACAGCGAAACAGATTATTATGGCCTATACAAGGGGAGAGGAGACAGGGAAACAGAGATTATTCTGGGCTATACAGTGGGAGAGGAGACACAGAGATACAGGGGGAAAACTCCTCTCTAGTTCGACTGAGGACGTACACTAAAGGATTTGAAGCCAACCGCACCGCAACCCCCTGCCAACCCATGTCAAAGTTCACAGTTTCACCCCCAGTGTGTGTGTGTGTGTGTGTGTGTGTGTGTGTGTGTGTGTGTGTGTGTGTGTGTGTGTGTGTGTGTGTGTGTGTGTGTGTGTGTGTGTGTCTGTGTGTGTGTGTGTGTGTGTGTGTGCGTGCGTGCGTGCGTGCGTGCGTGGGTGTGGGTGTTTATGCAAGTGTGTGCGTGTGTGTGTCAATGCACCACCACCACATATGTGATGCATTAATGGAGTAGAGCTGTGAGCTAGCTCCCATTAGGGGGTCTTACTACATTAATGGAGTAGAGCTGTGAGCTAGCTCCCATTAGGGGGTCTTACTACATTAATGGAGTAGAGCTGTGAGCTAGCTCCCATTAGGGGGTCTTACTACATTAATGGAGTAGACCTGTGAGCTAGCTCCCATTAGGGGGTCTTACTACATTAATGGAGTAGAGCTGTGAGCTAGCTACCGTTAGGGGGTCTAACTACATTAATGGAGTAAAGCTGTGAGCTAGCTACCGTGGGGGGGTCTTACTACATTAATGGAGTAAAGCTGTGAGCTAGCTACCGTGGGGGGGTCTTACTACATTAATGGAGTAGAGCTGTGAGCTAGCTCCCATTAGGGGGTCTTACTACATTAATGGAGTAGAGCTGTGAGCTAGCTGCCGTTAGGGGGTCTTACTGCATTAATGGAGTAGATCTGTGAGCTAGCTCCCATTAGGGGGTCTTACTACATTAATGGTGTAGAGCTGTGAGCTAGCTCCCATTAGGGGGTCTTACTACATTAATGGAGTAGAGCTGTGAGCTAGCTCCCATTAGGGGGTCTTACTGCATTAATGGAGTAGAGCTGTGAGCTAGCTGCCGTTAGGGGGTCTTACTACATTAATAGTGGTATAGTGTAGGTATAATGTAGCCAATAGGAGGAGGGTCTAGGTATAATGTAGCCAATAGGAGGAGGGTCTATGTATAGTGTAGCAAGGAGGAGGGTCTAGGTATAGTGTAGCCAATAGGAGGAGGGTCTAAGTATAGTGTAGCCAGGAGGAGGGTCTAGGTATAGTGTAGCCAATAGGAGAAGGGTCTAGGTATAGTGTAGCCAACAGGAGGAGGGTCTAGGTATAGTGTAGCCAATAGGAGGAGGGTCTAGGTATAGTGTAGCCAGGAGGAGGGTCTAGGTATAGTGTAGCCAATAGGAGGAGGGTCTAGGTATAGTGTAGCCAACAGGATGAGGGTCTAGGTATAGTGTAGCCAATAGGAGGAGGGTCTAGGTATAGAGTAGCCAACAGGAGAAGGGTCTAGGTATGGTGTAGCCAGGAGGAGGGTCTAGGTATATTGTAGCCAAGAGGAGGGTCTAGGTATAGTGTAGCCAGGAGGAGGGTCTAGGTATAGTGTTGCCAATATGAGGAGGGTCTAGGTATAGTGTAGCCAACAGGAGGAGGGTCTAGGTATAGTGTAGCCAGGAGGAGGGTCTAGGTATAGTGTATCCAACAGGAGGAGGGTCTAGGTATAGTGTAGCCAATAGGAGGAGGAGGGTCTAGGTATAGTGTAGCCAGGAGGAGGGTCTAGGTATAGTGTAGCCAATAGGAGAAGGAGTGTCTGCCTATATAGTACCTTTTCTGGGCAGGCCAAAATGGCAACGTGGAAGACCAGGAAACATGCGATGAAAGGGGCGGGGTGTACTGACCCCAGAGCTGTGCTGCTGGTGTGGGCTCAGCTCACACTGGAACATGGGGGCTGGTGAACTGTCTGGGGACACTGGAACATGGGGGCTGGTGAACCCTCTGGGGACACTGGAACATGGGGGGCTGGTGAACCATCTGGGAGACACTGGAACATGGGGGCTGGTGAACTGTCTGGGGGACACTGGAACATGGGGGCTGGTGAACCCTCTGGGGACACTGGAACATGGGGGCTGGTGAACCATCTGGGGACACTGGAACATGGGGGCTGGTGAACCATCTGGGGACACTGGAACATGGGGGGCTGGTGAACCATCTGGGGACACTGGAACATGGGGGCTGGTGAACCATCTGGGGACACTGGAACATGGGGGGCTGGTGAACTATCTGGGGACACTGGAACATGGGGGCTGGTGAACCATCTGGGGACACTGGAACATGGGGGCTGGTGAACCATCTGGGGACACTGGAACATGGGGGGCTGGTGAACCATCTGGGGACACTGGAACATGGGGGGCTGGTGAACCATCTGGGGGACACTGGAACATGTCTATGGGGTCTGGTGAACCATCTGGGGACACTGGAACATGTCTATGGGGTCTGGTGAACCATCTGGGGACACTGGAACATGGGGGCTGGTGAACCATCTGGGGACACTGGAACATGGGGGCTGGTGAACCATCTGGGGACACTGGAACATGGGGGGCTGGTGAACCATCTGGGGGACACTGGAACATGTCTATGGGGTCTGGTGAACCATCTGGGGACACTGGAACATGGGGGCTGGTGAACCATCTGGGGACACTGGAACATGGGGGGCTGGTGAACCATCTGGGGGACACTGGAACATGTCTATGGGGTCTGGTGAACCATCTGGGGACACTGGAACATGGGGGCTGGTGAACCATCTGGGGACACTGGAACATGGGGGCTGGTGAACTATCTGGGGACACTGGAACATGGGGGCTGGTGAACTATCTGGGGACACTGGAACATGGGGGGCTGGTGAACCATCTGGGGACACTGGAACATGTCTATGGGGTCTGGTGAACCATCTGGGGACACTGGAACATGGGGCTGGTGAACCATCTGGGGACACTGGAACATGGGGGGCTGGTGAACCATCTGGGGACACTGGAACATGTCTATGGGGGCTGGTGAACCATCTGGGGACACTGGAACATGGGGGCTGGTGAACCATCTGGGGACACTGGAACATGGGGGCTGGTGAACCACCTGGGGACACTGGAACATGGGGGGCTGGTGAACCATCTGGGGACACTGGAACATGGGGGGCTGGTGAACCATCTGGGGACACTGGAACATGGGGGGCTGGTGAACCATCTGGGGGACACTGGAACATGTCTATGGGGTCTGGTGAACCATCTGGGGACACTGGAACATGGGGGGCTGGTGAACCATCTGGAGACACTGGAACATGGGGGGCTGGTGAACCATCTGGGGGACACTGGAACATGTCTATGGGGTCTGGTGAACCATCTGGGGACACTGGAACATGGGGGCTGGTGAACCATCTGGGGACACTGGAACATGTCTATGGGGGGCTGGTGAACCATCTGGGGACACTGGAACATGTCTATGGGGGGCTGGTGAACCATCTGGGGACACTGGAACATGGGGGCTGGTGAACCATCTGGGGACACTGGAACATGGGGGCTGGTGAACTATCTGGGGACACTGGAACATGGGGGCTGGTGAACTATCTGGGGACACTGGAACATGGGGGGCTGGTGAACCATCTGGGGACACTGGAACATGGGGGGCTGGTGAACCATCTGGGGACACTGGAACATGTCTATGGGGTCTGGTGAACCATCTGGAGACACTGGAACATGGGGCTGGTGAACCATCTGGGGACACTGGAACATGGGGGGCTGGTGAACCATCTGGGGACACTGGAACATGTCTATGGGGGCTGGTGAACCATCTGGGGACACTGGAACATGGGGGCTGGTGAACCATCTGGGGACACTGGAACATTGGGGGCTGGTGAACCATCTGGGGACACTGGAACATGGGGGCTGGTGAACCACCTGGGGACACTGGAACATGGGGGGCTGGTGAACCATCTGGGGACACTGGAACATGGGGGGCTGGTGAACCATCTGGGGACGCTGGAACATGTCTATGGGGGGCTGGTGAACCATCTGGGGACACTGGAACATGGGGGCTGGTGAACTATCTGGGGACACTGGAACATGGGGGGCTGGTGAACCATCTGGGGGCACTGGAACATGTCTATGGGGTCTGGTGAACCATCTGGGGACACTGGAACATGGGGGCTGGTGAACCATCTGGGGACACTGGAACATGTCTATGGGGGGCTGGTGAACCATCTGGGGACACTGGAACATGTCTATGGGGGGCTGGTGAACCATCTGGGGACACTGGAACATGGGGGCTGGTGAACCATCTGGGGACACTGGAACATGTCTATGGGGGGCTGGTGAACCATCTGGGGACACTGGAACATGTCTATGGGGGGCTGGTGAACCGTCTGGGGGACTTTGTAGGGGTTTTGGGCATCAGTGTACAGTGGACAGGGAGGGGGGCTTGGTTCTAACTTTCTAGGTCTTTTAAAATGAAGTACAGTTTGTTCTTTAAAATGAAGAACAGTTTGTTGTTTAAAATGAAGTACAGTTTGATCTTTAAAACAAAGTACGATTTGTTATTTTAATTATGTAACTATTGGGCCTATAAAGGTATTTTTTAAATAAAGTTTTCACTCACACACACACACACACTCACGGACGAGATTACGCACAGTCACACATACTCATCCCATTCCTCAAAGAGGAAATGGACTAATTAAATATAGAACCAGAGAGAGAGAACCTAGCCCTGGTGGAGGAGACCCTAGCCCTGGTGGAGGGAGGAGGAGAACCTAGCCCTGGTGGAGGGGGGAGGAGAACCTAGCCCTGGTGGAGGGGGAGGAGGACCTAGCCCTGGTGGAGGAGAACCTAGCCCTGGTGGAGGAGACCCTAGCCCTGGTGGAGGGGGGAGGAGAACCTAGCCCTGGTGGAGGGGGAGGAGGACCTAGCCCTGGTGGAGGAGAACCTAGCCCTGGTGGAGGAGACCCTAGCCCTGGTGGAGGGGGGAGGACAACCTAGCCATGGTGGAGGGGGAGGAGAAACTAGTCCTGGTGGAGGGGGAGGAGAAACTAGCCCTGGTGGAGGAGAACCTAGCCCTGGTGGAGGGGGAGGAGACCCTAGCCATGGTGGAGGGAGAGGAGACCCTAGCCATGGTGGAGGGGGAGGAGAAACTAGCCCTGGTGGAGGAGACCCTAGCCCTGGTGGAGGGGGAGGAGACCCTAGCCATGGTGGAGGGGGAGGAGAAACTAGCCCTGGTGGAGGGGGGAGGAGACCCTAGCCCTGGTGGAGGGGGAGGAGACCCTAGCCATGGTGGAGGGGGAGGAGAAACTAGCCCTGGTGGAGGAGACCCTAGCCCTGGTGGAGGGGGGAGGAGAACCTAGCCCTGGTGGAGGAGACCCTAGCCCTGGTGGAGGGGGAGGAGAAACTAGCCCTGGTGGAGGAGACCCTAGCCCTGGTGGAGGGGGAGGAGAATCTAGCCCTGGTGGAGGAGACCCTAGCCCTGGTGGAGAGGGAGGAGACCCTAGCCCTGGTGGAGGGGGAGGAGAAACTAGCCCTGGTGGAGGGGGGAGGAGACCCTAGCCCTGGTGGAGGGGGAGGAGACCCTAGCCATGGTGGAGGGGGAGGAGAAACTAGCCCTGGTGGAGGAGACCCTAGCCCTGGTGGAGGAGACCCTAGCCCTGGTGGAGAGGGAGGAGACCCTAGCCCTGGTGGAGGGGGAGGAGAAACTAGCCCTGGTGGAGGGGGGAGGAGACCCTAGCCCTGGTGGAGGGGGAGGAGACCCTAGCCATGGTGGAGGGGGAGGAGAAACTAACCCTGGGGGAGGAGAACCTAGTCCTGGTGGAGGAGGAGGAGAACCTAGCCCTGGTGGAGGGAGAGGAGAACCTAGCCCTGGTGGAGGAGACCCTAGCCCTGGTGGAGGAGACCCTAGCCCTGGTGGAGGGGGAGGAGAACCTAGCCCTGGTGGAGGGGGGAGGAGACCCTAGCCCTGGTGGAGGGAGAGGAGACCCTAGCCCTGGTGGAGGGGGAGGAGAACCTATCCCTGGTGGAGGGGGGAGGAGACCCTAGCCCTGGTGGAGGGGGGAGGAGAACCTAGCCCTGGTGTAGGGGGGAGGAGTAACCTAGCCCTGGTGGAGGGGGGAGGAGACCATAGCCCTGGTGGAGGGGGGAGGAGAACCTAGCCCTGGTGTAGGGGGGAGGAGTAACCTAGCCCTGGTGGAGGAGACCCTAGCCCTGGTGGAGGAGACCCTAGCCCTGGTGGAGGAGAACCTAGCCCTGGTGGAGGAAAACCTAGCCCTGGTGAAGGGGGGAGGAGAACCTAGCCCTGGTGGAGGGGGGAGGAGAACCTAGCCCTGGTGGAGGGGGAGTAGAACCTAGTCCTGGTGGACGGGGAGGAGAACCTAGCCCTGGTGGAGGGGGAGTAGAACCTAGTCCTGGTGGACGGGGAGGAGAACCTAGCCCTGGTGGAAGAGAACCTAGCCCTGGTGGAGGGGGGAGGAGACCCTAGCCCTGGTGGAGGGGGAGGAGACCCTAGCCCTGGTGGAGGGGGAGGAGAAACTAGCCCTGGTGGAGGGGGGAGGAGACCCTAGCCCTGGTGGAGGGGGAGGAGACCCTAGCCCTGGTGGAGGGGGAGGAGACCCTAGCCCTGGTGGAGGGGGAGGAGAATCTAGCCCTGGTGGAGGGGGGAGGAGACCCTAGCCCTGGTGGAGGGGGAGGAGACCCTATTCCTGGTGGAGGGGGAGGAGACCCTAGCCCTGGTGGAGGGGGAGGAGAAACTAGCCCTGGTGGAGGGGGGAGGAGACCCTAGCCCTGGTGGAGGGGGAGGAGACCCTAGCCCTGGTGGAGGGGGAGGATAAACTAGCCCTGGTGGAGGGGGGAGGATAAACTAGCCCTGGTGGAGGGGGGAGGAGACCCTAGCCCTGGTGGAGGGGGGAGGAGACCCTAGCCCTGGTGGAGGGGGGAGGAGAACCTAGCCCTGGTAGAGGAGACCCTAGCCCTGGTGGAGGAGAACCTAGCCCTGGTGGAGGAGAACCTAGCCCTGGTGGAGGGGGGAGGAGAACCTAGCCCTGGTGGAGAGGGGAGGAGAACCTAGCCCTGGTGGAGGGGGAAGAGTCCCTAGCCCTGGTGGAGGGG
>NC_048579.1:73993289-74010789 GCF_013265735.2 Oncorhynchus mykiss | reverse complement strand
ATAGAGAAATCAGTAGCAGCATTTATTGTCGCAATCAGTGAATTTGTTGCTCCTTCTTAATTAAGGCCAGGTACCACACCCTCGTAGTGTAATAAGCCCCCCCCCCCCCCCCCCCCCCCCCCCCCCCCCTTTAATCATATCATTATCAATCCATTAACGTTGTACCAGTTCATTGTGGACACAAATACAATGCTTTTATATTTATATTTATAATAACATATGCAAATGATTGCCAATAAATGTGCACATATTTGGATATCGGGAAAACACATTAGTCTGGACAGTGGATGAAGTCGACCTTCCGAGTGGCGAAGCAGTCTAAGGCAGAGCATCACAGTGCTAGAGGCGTCACTACAGACCCGGGTTCGTTCCCGGGCTGTGTCACAACCGACCGTGATCAGGAGTCCCGCAGGGCGGCGCACAATTGGCCCAGTGTCGTCCCGGGTTAGGGGAGGGTTTGGCTGGGGGGGTTTGGCTTTACGTGGCTCATCTCGCTCTAACGACCTGTCAGGCTTGACCTCGGTCGTCAGTTGAACGCGTTTCCTCCTACACGTTGGTGCTCTCGGGTTAAGCGGGCGGGTGTTAAGAAGTGTGGTTCGGCGGGTCGTGTTTCGGAGGATGCATGACTTGAACTTCGCCTACCAAGCCGGTTGCAGCGATGAGACAAGATCGAAATTGGGGAGAAAAATGTAAATCCAACAAAGAATGAAAATAGAAGATCAGACTAAATATTTTGGATTAATATCTGTAACATACTGAAGACCTGTATCAGTAACATACTAAAGACCTGTATCTGTAACATACTAAAGACATGTATCATTTACATACTAAAGACCTGTATCAGTAACATACTAAAGACCTGTATCTGTAACATACTAAAGACCTGTATCTGTAACATACTAAAGTCACGTATCATTTACATACTAAAGACCTGTATCAGTAACATACTAAAGACCTGTATCTGTAACATGCTAAAGACATGTATCATTTACATACTAAAGACCTGTATCAGTAACATACTAAAGACCTGTATCAGTAACATACTAAAGACCTGTATCAGTAACATGCTAAAGACCTGTATCAGTAACATACTAAAGACATGTATCAGTAACATACTAAAGACCTGTATCTGTAACATACTAAAGACCTGTATATGTAACATACTAAAGTCACGTATCATTTACATACTAAAGACCTGTATCAGTAACATACTAAAGACCTGTATCAGTAACATACTAAAGACCTGTATCAGTAACATGCTAAAGACCTGTATCAGTAACATACTAAAGACCTGTATCAGTAACATACTAAAGACCTGTATCTGTAACATACTAAAGACCTGTATCTGTAACATACTAAAGTCACGTATCATTTACATACTAAAGACCTGTATCAGTAACATACTAAAGACCTGTATCAGTAACATACTAAAGACCTGTATCAGTAACATGCTAAAGACCTGTATCAGTAACATACTAAAGACACGTATCAGTAACATACTAAAGTCATGTATCAGTAACATACTAAAGACCTGTATCAGTAACATACTAAAGACCTGTATCAGTAACATACTAAAGACATGTATCAGTAACATACTAAAGTCACGTATCATTTACATACTAAAGACCTGTATCAGTAACTTACTAAACACCTGTATCAGTAACATACTAAATACCTTTATCAGTAACATACTAAAGACATGTATCAGTAACATACTAAAGACATGTATCAGTAACATACTAAAGGCATGTATCAGTAACATACTAAAGACCTGTATCAGTAACATACTAAAGAAACGTATCTGTAACATACTAAAGACATGTATCAGTAACATACTAAAGACACGTATCAGTAACATACTAAAGACATGTATCAGTAACATACTAAAGACATGTATCAGTAACATACTAAAGTCATGTATCAGTAACACACTAAAGACCTGTATAAGTAACATACTAAAGACCTGTATCAGTAACATACTAAAGACCTGTATCAGTAACATACTAAAGACATGTATCAGTAACATACTAAAGACACATATCTGTAACATACTAAAGACATGTATCAGTAACATACTAAAGACATGTATCTGTAACATACTAAAGACATGTATCAGTAACATACTAAAGACACGTATCAGTAACATACTAAAGATCTGTATCAGTAACATACTAAAGTCCTGTATCAGTAACATACTAAAGACCTGTATCAGTAACATACTAAAGACATGTATCAGTAACATGCTAAAGACCTGTATCAGTAACATACTAAAGTCATGTATCAGTAACATACTAAAGTCATGTATCAGTAACATACTAAAGACCTGTATCAGTAACATACTAAAGTCATGTATCAGTAACATACTAAAGACCTGTATCAGTAACATACTAAAGACCTATATCAGTAACATACTAAAGACATGTAATTCCGTCTGGACACGTCTTCAGAATATATATGAGGAGAAGTAAGGAGCCTTGGTTTGTGAGTGTCACGACTTGTTGCCTCTCCTTGTTCGGGCGGTGTTCGGCGTCACCGGTCTTCTAGCCATCATTGATCCATTTTTCATTTTCCATTGGTTTTGTCTTGTCTTCCCACACACCTGTTTTCAATCCCGTTCATTACCTGTTGTGTATTTAACCCTCTGTTTCCCCTCATGTCTTTGTCAGAGATTGTTTCATGTCAGTGTTGTTTATGTTTGTATAGGTGTTTGTATAGGTGGTTGTATAGGTGTTTGTATAGGTGGTTGTATAGGTGCGCGTCAGGTCCTCGTACCCATGTTTCATTATGTATGTACATTTAGTGTTTTGGAGCATTGTTTAGTGGACATTTATTAAAAGGACTCCATTACACCCGTTTTACTCTCCTGCGCCTGACTTCCCTGCCACCGATACACACGACTCTGACAGTGAGAGCTGGTTAGGATCTCTGACCACAAGTCCAAATGAGTTGGTTGCAA
Organism: Oncorhynchus mykiss; assembly: GCF_013265735.2. NCBI lineage: Eukaryota > Metazoa > Chordata > Actinopteri > Salmoniformes > Salmonidae > Oncorhynchus > Oncorhynchus mykiss. The sequence goes on along the minus strand of NC_048579.1, from coordinate 74,007,833 downwards.
GGTGAATGCAGATGCTTCTGAAACGGAGAACAAAATGTGGGAGGAGTCTGACTTTCAGGAAATGGCAGTCAAATCAAATCAAATCAAATTTTATTGGTCACACACACATGGTTAGCAGATGTTAATGCGAGTGTAGCGAAATGCTTGTGCTTCTAGTTCCGACAATGCAGTAATAACCAACGAGTAATCTAGCTAACAGATCCAAAACTACTACCTTATACACACAAGTGTAAGGGGATAAAGAATATGTACATAAAGATATATGAATGAGTGATGGTACAGAGCAGCATAGGCAAGATGCAGTAGATGGTATCGAGTACAGTATATACATATGAGATGAGTATGTAAACAAAGTGGCATAGTTTAAAGTGTCTAGTGATACATGTATTACATAAAGATGCAGTAGATGATATGATAATGTTAAAGTCCACTGAATTTGGACTACCAAATGTCAAAACGCCTATTTTAAACTCACGTCACAATCTCTTCAGAGTAAGTTAGTAAATAAAGTCCAGTTTGTAACACACTCTATGAAATGGGGTTTTTAATTAACGTGTAATTATTGATGTTTGTCCACATTATAAAGTGGTTAAAATTCATTCAAATGTAGATGACGGTAATATGATAAACTAAAGAAAAGATACGTTTTAAGAAAGTTTTAGAAATTGTTATGTTTACTTTTGAAAAAAAAAAATATTAAATGGGATGTAAAAATGTAATTTTAGCCTTAAAGTGTAGAACGTATGATCACAAGGAGAGAAACAGCGTCCATTTTGGGAAAAATGTACATCTGTCACTTTCAATGTAATTCCCTGCCTAGACATAGCACAGGCATTGGGCGTTCTGGAAATATGGACAACATTTCCATCTCCTGTTCATACCAATCAATAAACTCCTCAGTCAGTCAGTCAGCAGCAAGGTTGAAAGAAAACAGTCAGTCAGTCAGCAGCAAGGTTGAAGGAAAACAGTCAGTCAGTCAGTAGCTAGGTTGAAGAAAAACAGTCAGTCAGTAGCTAGTTAGCTAGGTTGAAGGAAAACAGTCAGTCAGTAGCTAGCTAGGTAGGTTGAAGGAAAACAGTCAGTCAGTCAGTCAGTAGCTAGCTAGGTTGAAGGAAAACAGTCAGTCAGTCAGTAGGTAGCTAGCTAGGTTGAAGGAAAACAGTCAGTCAGTAGCTAGCTAGGTTGAAGGAAAACACTCAGTCAGTAGCTAGCTAGCTAGGTTGAAAGAAAACAGTCAGTCAGTCAGTAGGTAGCTAGCTAGGTTGAAGGAAAACAGTCAGTCAGTAGCTAGCTAGGTTGAAGGAAAACACTCAGTCAGTAGCTAGCTAGCTAGGTTGAAAGAAAACAGTCAGTCAGTCAGTAGCTAGCTAGCTAGGTTGAAGGAAAACAGTCAGTCAGTCAGTAGCTAGCTAGCTAGGTTGAAGGAAAACAGTCAGTCAGTCAGCAGCTAGGTAGGTTGAAGGAAAACAGTCAGTCAGCAGCTAGGTAGGTTGAAGGAAAACAGTCAGTCAGTAGCTAGGTAGGTTGAAGGAAAACAGTCAGTCAGCAGCTAGGTAGGTTGAAGGAAAACAGTCAGTCAGTAGCTAGGTAGGTTGAAGGAAAACAGTCAGTCAGTCAGCAGCTAGGTAGGTTGAAGGAAAACAGTCAGTCAGTAGCTAGGTAGGTTGAAGGAAAACAGTCAGTCAGTAGCTAGCTAGCTAGGTTGAAGGAAAACAGTCAGTCAGTAGCTAGGTAGGTTGAAGGAAAACAGTCAGTCAGTAGCTAGCTAGCTAGGTTGAAGGAAAACAGTCAGTCAGTAGCTAGGTAGGTTGAAGTTAAAAAACAGTTGGTTTCCTTCCAGGTTGTTGTGTGTGAGAGGAAACTCCATGTTGAGTCCTTAATGGCACCCTATTCCCTGTAAAGGCCAGGGTCCTGGTCAAAAGTAGTGCACTACCCATATGGGGTCCTGGTCAAAAGTAGTGCACACTATAGGGAATAGGGTGCCCATTTGGGACGTATCCCATTTCCCCAGCCATGTGGCAGGCAGCAATTCCACCTATTTCCTATAACACTCAAAACATAAACTACAGTGAATAAATAGACTGAGTTATAGGTAGGACAAAATGGGCGCCCCTGTTTTGGCTGAGCCCACAGTGTCTGGGTGCAATAAACCGCACGTTTGTGAGTTTTTCCTCGAAGTCTGAATGTTTTTCCAAGAGCAGAAATATTTCCATGCTGCTGAGACATTCTCCTGGAATACTCACATAGATGCTTTTCTCTCTCTCTCTCTCTCTCTCTGTCTCTCTCTCTCACACTATTTCCCCCCATCTCTCTCTCTCTCTCTCTCTCTCTCTCTCTCTCTCTCTCTCCCTCTCTCTCTCTCTCCCTCTCTCTCTCTCTCCCTCTCTCTCCCTCTCTCTCCCTCTCTCTCCCTCTCTCTCACACACTATCTCTCTCCCTCTCATCTCACACAGATGGACTTTCTCTTGTTCACACACAGAGAGACTACAGAGAGAGATAGCACAGAGAGAGAGCAGAGAGAGACCACAGAGAGACTACAGAGAGAGAGCACAGAGAGAGAGCACAGAGAGAGAGCACAGAGAGAGAGCACAGAGAGACCACAGAGAGACCACAGAGAGAGAGCACAGAGAGACCACAGAGAGACCACAGGGAGAGCACAGAGAGACCACAGGGAGAGACCATAGGGAGAGCACAGAGAGACCACAGAGAGAGCACAGAGAGAGCACAGAGAGACCACAGGGAGAGACCACAGAGAGACCACAGGGAGAGACCACAGAGACAGCACAGAGAGAGCACAGAGAGACCACAGGGAGAGACCATAGGGAGAGCACAGAGAGACCACAGAGAGAGCACAGAGAGAGCACAGAGAGACCACAGGGAGAGACCACAGAGAGACCACAGGGAGAGACCACAGAGACAGCACAGAGAGAGCACAGAGAGACCATAGAGAGACCACAGAGAGACCACAGAGAGAGCTCTCCACAGTTAGTCAACTTTCTCCTTCATTGACAAACTTACAGAGCCCCCGCCAGTCTGTGTGTGTGTATTTGTTGTGTTTTGGGGTGTGGGTGTTTGTGTTCTTGTCAGTCAGACAGGAAACCTTGAGGAGAAGCTTAACGCTCCGCTGCACATTTCCGACAAGCCCAAAACGATCCAGCACCAAGAGCTGCTCTATGAGGTAGAGGTCTTAACGGGTGGACCCAATTAACCTCTGACCTGGGACCAATAGGGTTTGGGTCTGAAATTTTAACTTTACCCAAGGGTCTGATCCAGTTGTTTTTTTGTGCTTGGGTCTTGGGAAAGGATGTAACGATTCACTGATGCGCATCGGTCCCGATTCAAAATGTTTAAGATTAGACTGCGTTGGTCCGCGGACCCCAAACCGAGCCAAAGGTAGCATTCATCTGCCAGAAAATCAATTATAACGCTACGAATCGCTAATTCACTTTTTTATTAAAACTTTTTCTTTTTTTTACCCCCTTTTTCGTAGTATCCAATCGTTAGCAGTTACTGTCTTGTCTCATCGCTACAACTCCCGTACGGGCTCGGGTGTCACGTTCTGACCATCGTTCTTTTGTGTTTTCTTTGTTTTAGTGTTTGGTCAGGACGTGAGCCGAGTGGGCATTCTATGTTGTGTGTCTAGTTTTCCCGTTTCTATGTTTGGGCCTGATATGGTTCTCAATCAGAGGCAGGTGTTAGTCATTGTCTCTGATTGGGAACCATATTTAGGTAGCCTGTTTTTGTGTTGGGTTTTTTGTGGGTGGTTGTCTTCTGTCTTCGTGTGTCTGCACCAAGACAGAACTGTTTCGTTTTTTTCACATTTGTTGTTTTGTAGTGTTCACGTTTATCGTCTTTATTAAACATGATGAACACTAACCACGCTGCGCTTTGGTCCTCTCCTTCGTCCACAGAAGAAAGCCGTTACATCGGGAGAGGTGAAGGTCGAGAGCCATGCGTCCTCCGAAAACACAACCCAACCAAGCCGCACTGCTTCTTAACACAGCGTTTGTTGCTCAAATTACCTTTTTTTCGACTTTCTGAAAATACCTAATCTACTGTGGCAACTGAGGCGTCCTCTCCTTCAGTGACAAACTAAGCATGTAACTGTGTTGACAGTCATCGATCTACAAGTCGTTTAGCCAGACAACTCTAGGGAATATCATTAGCCTGGTCAAACTAAGCATGTAACTGTGTTGACAGTCATCGATCTACAAGTCATTTAGCCAGACAACTCTAGGGAATATCATTAGCCTGGTCAAACTGAGCACTGTGCCCAGCTTGGCACGTTGGTATGAATGGATTCAGGAGACAGACGCAGGAATGCGTAATAGTTATTTAAAAAATGTTTTATCCCAAATTACGGCGTGCCGTGCAAAGGCACGGGGACGAAGATCAAACAAACACGTATTAAAAACACAGGGTAGAAACCCAAAACAAAAAGAGAGAGGAGTACCTCGAATAAATAACACACAATGATTAACACTCGGGACGAGACCCGTAATCATCTGTGCACTCCACAAGGGCACGAAAGCCCAAAAACACACAGCGCAGGTACTCACACGCACCAACGGGACATTAGAACAAGAATCGACAAGACCATGGAAACCCCAAAGGCACATAAATACAAATACTACTCAGCTGGAGTACGGGGACAGGTGTGCGTGATGAAAGTTCCGGAGGGATCCGTGACAACAGCTTCGCTTGCTGACCAATGAGAGGTAGGTTGGCCTTGTTCCTGATCTTGACACCTTCAGTATTAATATTACTGGACCGGAACGAGGCATTACTAGTTGAGGGACATCCTGTGTCATTTGGTTATAAACTCAGCAAAAAAAAAAAAGAAACGTCTCTTTTTCAGGATCCTGTCTTTCAAAGATCATTCGTAAAAATACAAATAACTTCACAGATTTTCATTGTAAAGGGTTTAAACACTGTTTCCAATGCTTGTTCAATGAACCAATTAATGAATTAATCAATTTATGAACATGCACCTGTGGAACGGTAGTTAAGACACTAACAGCTTACAGACGGTAGACAATTAAGGTCACAGTTATGAAAACTTAGGACACGAAAGAGACCTTTCTACTGACTCTGAAAAACACCAAAAGAAAGATGCCCAGGGTCCCTGCTCATCTGCGTGAACGTGCCTTAGGCATGCAGCAAGGAGGCATGAGGACTGCAGATGTGGCCAGGGCAATAAATTGCAATGTCCGTACTGTGAGACGCCTAAGACAGCGCTACAAGGAGACAGGACAGACGGCTGATCGTCCTTGCAGTGGCAGACCACTTGTAACAACACCTGCACAGGATGACACCTGCGGGACAGGTACAGGATGGAAACAACAACTGCCCGAGTTACACCAGGAACGCACAATCCCTCCATCAGTGCTCAGACTGTCCGCATAGACTGAGACAGGCTGGACTGAGGGCTTGTAGGCCTGTTGTAAGGCAGGTCCTCACCAGACATCACCAGCAACAACGTCGCCTATGGGCACAAACCCACCGTCGCTGGACCAGACAGGACTGGCAAAAAGTGCTCTTCATTGATGAGTTGCGGTTTTGTCTCACCAGGGGTGATGGTCGGATTCGCGTTTATCGTTGAAGGAATGAGCGTTACACCGAGGCCTGTACTCTGGAGCGGGATCGATTTGGAGGTGGAGGGTCCATCATGGTCTGGGGCGGTGTGGCACAGCATCATCGGACTGAACTTGTTGTCAATGCAGGCAATCTCAACGCTGAGTGTTTCAGGGAAGACATCCTGCTCCCTTATGTGGTACCCTTCCTGCAGGCTTATCCTCACATGACTCTCCAGCATGACAATGCCACCAGCCATACTGCTCGTTCTTTACGGGATTTCCTGCAAGATAGTAAAGTCAGTGTTCTGCCATGGCCAGAGAAGAGCTCGGATCTCAATCCCATTGAGAACATCTGGGACCTGTTGGATCGGAGGGTGAGGGCAAGGGCCATTCCTCCCCAGAAATGTCAGGGAACTTGCAGGTGTCTTGGTGGAAGAGTGGGGTAACCTCTCACAACAAGAACTGGCAAATCTGGTGCAGTCCATGAGGAGGAGATGCACTGCAGTACTTAATGCAGCTGGTGGACAACACCAGATACTGACTGTTACCTTTGATTTTGACCCCCACTTGGTTCAGGGACACATTATTACATTTCTGTTAGTCACATGTCTGTGGAACTTGTTCAGTTCATGTCTCAGTTGTTGAATCTCGTTATGTTCACACAAATATTTACACGTGTTAAAGTTTGCTGAAAATAAACACAGTTGACAGTGAGAGGACGTTTCTTTTTTTGCTGAGTTATCAGTTATCTATGAGCTGTTGAAAATGGTGTTTTACCGGAAACAAAAGTAAACTACCAGGGACAAAACTCTCATCTGACTTCACCCGATGAACGGGATTTACATTTTATTTTGATTGTTCAGGTTTCACCATCAGCAAAAGTAATAAAAAATAAAAAAAACATGTAAATTGATAATTTCCTCACTTTGTGAGGTGCACTGCAGGGCCAAGGAGGGAAGAGGAAAGAAGATCATTTACCAAACGGGCCAAACCATTTGTTTTTGAGATGTGGGTGAAATCCAAAAAATGTGGATATATATATTCATGTCGTTGCTCATTTGTAAACAATAAATATTCACACATTACCAGCTCAAACACTTCATCTGCTAAAATGACAAATGAATTAGTGGATGACGCTAATTTCAGAACCAAAGTGAGGGGACAAAAAACAAAGGCTACATTACCTCCCCTAATCTGATAGTGGTAGTGGGGTGGTAGATGTCTAGTCTCTCCTACAGCTCTAATCTGATAGTGGTAGTGGGGTGGTAGATGTCTCTCCTACAGCCCTAATCTGATAGTGGTAGTGGGGTGGTAGATGTCTCTCCTACAGCTCTAATCTGATAGTGGTAGTGGGGTGGTAGATGTCTCTCCTACAGCTCTAATCTGATAGTGGTAGTGGGGTGGTAGATGTCTCTCCTACAGCCCTAATCTGATAGTGGTAGTGGGGTGGTAGATGTCTAGTCTCTCCTACAGCTCTAATCTGATAGTGGTAGTGGGGTGGTAGATGTCTCTCCTACAGCTCTAATCTGGTAGTGGTAGTGGGGTGGTAGATGTCTCTCCTACAGCCCTAATCTGATAGTGGTAGTGGGGTGGTAGATGTCTAGTCTCTCCTACAGCTCTAATCTGATAGTGGTAGTGGGGTGGTAGATGTCTCTCCTACAGCTCTAATCTGGTAGTGGTAGTGGGGTGGTAGATGTCTCTCCTACAGCCCTAATCTGATAGTGGTAGTGGGGTGGTAGATGTCTAGTCTCTCCTACAGCTCTAATCTGATAGTGGTAGTGGGGTGGTAGATGTCTCTCCTACAGCCCTAATCTGGTAGTGGGGTGGTAGATGTCTAGTCTCTCCTACAGCTCTAATCTGATAGTGGTAGTGGGGTGGTAGATGTCTAGTCTCTCCTACAGCTCTAATCTGATAGTGGTAGTGGGGTGGTAGATGTTTAGTCTCTCCTACAGCTCTAATCTGATAGTGGTAGTGGGGTTGTAGATGTTTAGTCTCTCCTACAGCTCTAATCTGATAGTGGTAGTGGGGTGGTAGATGTCTCTCCTACAGCTCTAATCTGATAGTGGTAGTGGGGTGGTAGATGTCTCTCCTACAGCTCTAATCTGATAGTGGTAGTGGGGTGGTAGATGTCTCTCCTACAGCTCTAATCTGATAGTGGTAGTGGGGTGGTAGATGTCTAGTCTCTCCTACAGCTCTAATCTGATAGTGGTAGTGGGGTGGTAGATGTCTCTCCTACAGCTCTAATCTGATAGTGGTAGTGGGGTGGTAGATGTCTCTCCTACAGCTCTAATCTGATAGTGGTAGACTGGGGTTAGATGTTTCTCCTACAGCGCTAATCTGATAGTGGTAGTGGGGTGGTAGATGTCTCTCCTACAGCTCTAATCTGATAGTGGTAGTGGGGTGGTAGATGTCTCTCCTACAGCTCTAATCTGATAGTGGTAGTGGGGTGGTAGATGTCTCTCCTACAGCTCTAATCTGATAGTGGTAGTGGGGTGGTAGATGTCTAGTCTCTCCTACAGCCCTAATCTGATAGTGGTAGTGGGGTGGTAGATGTCTAGTCTCTCCTACAGCTCTAATCTGATAGTGGTAGTGGGGTGGTAGATGTCTAGTCTCTCCTACAGCTCTAATCTGATAGTGGTAGTGGGGTGGTAGATGTCTAGTCTCTCCTACAGCTCTAATCTGATAGTGGTAGTGGGGTGGTAGATGTCTAGTCTCTCCTACAGCTCTAATCTGATAGTGGTAGTGGGGTGGTAGATGTTTAGTCTCTCCTACAGCCCTAATCTGATAGTGGTAGTGGGGTGGTAGATGTCTAGTCTCTCCTACAGCCCTAATCTGGTAGTGGTAGTGGGGTGGTAGATGTCTCTCCTACAGCTCTAATCTGATAGTGGTAGTGGGGTGGTAGATGTCTAGTCTCGCCTACAGCCCTGATCTGATAGTGGTAGTGGGGTGGTAGATGTCTCTCCTACAGCCCTAATCTGATAGTGGTAGTGGGGTGGTAGATGTCTAGTCTCTCCTACAGCTCTAATCTGATAGTGGTAGTGGGGTGGTAGATGTCTAGTCTCTCCTACAGCTCTAATCTGATAGTGGTAGTGGGGTGGTAGATGTCTCTCCTACAGCCCTAATCTGGTAGTGGGGTGGTAGATGTCTCTCCTACAGCTCTAATCTGATAGTGGTAGTGGGGTGGTAGATGTCTAGTCTCTCCTACAGCTCTAGTCTGATAGTGGTAGTGGGGTGGTAGATGTCTCTCCTACAGCCCTAATCTGGTAGTGGTAGTGGGGTGGTAGATGTCTCTCCTACAGCTCTAATCTGATAGTGGTAGTGGGGTGGTAGATGTCTCTCCTACAGCCCTGATCTGATAGTGGTAGTGGGGTGGTAGATGTCTCTCCTACAGCCCTAATCTGGTAGTGGTAGTGGGGTGGTAGATGTCTCTCCTACAGCTCTAATCTGATAGTGGTAGTGGGGTGGTAGATGTCTCTCCTACAGCCCTGATCTGATAGTGGTAGTGGGGTGGTAGATGTCTAGTCTCTCCTACAGCTCTAATCTGATAGTGGTAGTGGGGTGGTAGATGTCTAGTCTCTCCTACAGCTCCAATCTGATAGTGGTAGTGGGGTGGTAGATGTCTCTCCTACAGCTCTAATCTGGTAGTGGGGTGGTAGATGTCTAGTCTCTCCTACAGCTCTAATCTGATAGTGGTAGGGGGGTGGTAGATGTCTATCCTACAGCTCTAATCTGATAGTGGTAGTGGGGTGGTAGATGTCTAGTCTCTCCTACAGCTCTAATCTGGTAGTGGGGTGGTAGATGTCTAGTCTCTCCTACAGCTCTAATCTGATAGTGGTAGTGGGGTGGTAGATGTCTAGTCTCTCCTACAGCTCTAATCTGATAGTGGTAGTGGGGTGGTAGATGTCTAGTCTCTCCTACAGCTCTAATCTGATAGTGGTAGTGGGGTCGCAAGCCTGGGGTCGCAGAAGGTGAGTCATGTTCCTCCTCCTCCTCCCACTCTCACCGTCCCTCACTCCTCTCCTCCTCCTCCCTCTCTCACCGTCCTTCACTCCTCTCCTCCTCCTACCACTCTCACCGTCCCTCACTCCTCTCCTCCTCCTCCCACTCTCACCATCCCTCACTCCTCTCCTTCTCCACCCTCTCCCACCGTCCCTCACTCTACTCCTCCACCCTCTCTCACGTCCCTCACTCCTCTCCTCCTCCTCCCTCTCTCACCATCCCTCACTCCTCTCCTCCTCCTCCCTCTCTCACCATCCCTCACTCCTCTCCTCCTCCTCCATCTCTCACTGTCCCTCACTCCTCTCCTCCTCCACCCTCTCTCACCACCCCTCACTCCTCTCCTCCTCCACCCTCTCTCACCACCCCTCACTCCTCTCCTCCTCCACCCTCTCTCACCACCCCTCACTCCTCTCCTCCTCCACCCTCTCTCACCATCCCTCACTCCTCTCCTCCTCCACCCTCTCTCACTTCTCTCCTCCTCCACCCTCACTCCATCACCCTCTCTCACTCCTCTCCTCCTCCACCCTCTCTCACCACCCTTCACTTCTCTCCTCCTCCACCCTCACTCCATCACCCTCTCTCACCATCCCCCTCTTTAATCCCAGCTTGGCTGCTGAGATCTCTTCCTCACAACCAGACACACAGACGGCCCAATCCAAACACTATGTCCACAGGAAGTGAACACACACACACACACACACACACACACACACACACACACACACACACACACTGTACAGACCAGACCACTCAGGGTTCACCGACCCACCAGACAGGGACAACAAAGAAACTACTTTTAGAATCAGGAACAAGACAGGCTTCCCAAAAGGCACCCTATTCCCTATGTAGTACACTACTTTAGACCAGAGCCCTATTCCCTATGTAGTACACTACTTTAGACCAGAGCCCTATTCCCTATGTAGTGCACTACTTTAGACCAGAGCCCTATTCCCTATATAGTGCACTACTTTAGACCAGAGCCCTATTCCCTATATAGTGCACTACTTTAGACCAGAGCCATATTCCCTATATAGTACACTACTATAGACCAGAGCCCTATTCCCTATATAGTACACTACTTTAGACCAGAGCCCTATTCCCTATATAGTCCACTACTATAGACCAGAGCCCTATTCCCTATATAGTGCACTACTTTAGACCAGGTCCCTATGGGAAATGCGTTGGCATTTGGAACGCAGAAAATGCGAAATGCAGTTTCACACATCTCAAGAGGCTTCCTCTCAGTCATCCTGCCTGTCCCAGCTAGTGTAGGGGTCAATTAGGGGTCAATGTATTTCCTCATCTAGGGAATGGGATGTAGTGATCTCACGATACATGGCCCCATTCATTCTTTCCTTTACACGGATCAGTCGTCCTGGTCCCTTTGCAGAAAAACAGCCCCAAAGCATGTTGTTTCCACCCCCATGCTTCACAGTAGGTATGGTGTTCTTTGGATGCAACTCAGCATTCTTTGTCCTCCAAACACGACGAGTTGAGTTTTTACCAAAAAGTTATGTTTTGGTTTCATCTGACCATATGACATTCTCCCAATCTTCTTCTGGATCATCCAAATGCTCTCTAGCAAACTTCAGACGGGCCTGGACATGTACTGGCCTTAAGCAGGGGGACACGTCTGGCACTGCAGGATTTGAGTCCCTGGCGGCGTAGTGTGTTACTGATGGTAGGCTTTGTTACTTTGGTCCCAGCTCTCTGCAAGTCATTCACTAGGTCCCCCCGTGTGGTTCTGGGATTTTTGCTCACCGTTCTTGTGATCGTTTTGACCCCACGGGGTGAGATCTTGCGTGGAGCCCCAGATCGAGGGAGATTATCAGTGGTCTTGTATGTCTTCCCATTGTGTATAGATTGATGATTTGAAAAAAATTATTGAATCCATTTTAGAATAAGGCTGTAACGTAACAAAATGTGGAAAAAGTCAAGGGGGTCTGAATACTTTTCCAAATGCTCTGTATACACAAGCCACGTTTTACCAGACATTCTCACTCCCAGACACTCTCAGACCCTGTTCTCTGTTACAGAGAAACACAGGACCACGGCAGACAGACCACACTCCCAGACCCTGTTCTCTGTTACAGAGAAACACAGGACCACAGCAGACAGACCACACTCTCAGACCCTGTTCTCTGTTACAGAGAAACACAGGACCACGGCAGACAGACCACACTCCCAGACCCTGTTCTCTGTTACAGAGAAACACAGGACCACAGCAGACAGACCACACTCTCAGACCCTGTTCTCTGTTACAGAGAAACACAGGACCACGGCAGACAGACCACACTCCCAGACCCTGTTCTCTGTTACAGAGAAACACAGGACCACAGCAGACAGACCACACTCTCAGACCCTGTTCTCTGTTACAGAGAAACACAGGACCACAGCAGACAGACCACACTCTCAGACCCTGTTCTCTGTTACAGAGAAACACAGGACCACAGCAGACAGACCACACTCTCAGACCCTGTTCTCTGTTACAGAGAAACACAGGACCACAGCAGACAGACCACACTCTCAGACCCTGTTCTCTGTCACAGAGAAACACAGGACCACAGCAGACAGACCACACTCTCAGACCCTGTTCTCTGTCACAGAGAAGCACATCTCTGGGTATACGGGACCACGGCAGACAGACCACACTCTCAGACCCTGCTCTCTGTTACAGAGAAGCACATCTCTGGGTATACGGGACCACGGCAGACAGACCACACTCTCAGACCCTGCTCTCTGTCACAGAGAAGCACATCTCTGGGTATACGGGACCACAGCAGACAGACCACACTCTCAGAACCTGTTCTCTGTTACAGAGCAACACAGATAGACTCTGTCCTACCATAGGAAGGTCCCTGTATTCCCTAAGCTCCTGGGATTCACTACGGAGGTTAAAGGGAATATGAATGAGTCAACCTACATACCAGGTTACCGCCCATAGAGTTAGAAGGATCCTATTTACTATTGAACCATTCTACATCCTTCCACAAAACATGAGTCAGTTTCGGTAGCGACGCCTCCTCTTTCTGAATTAATTCGTGGAGGGTGGTGGTGGGGGGGGGTGACTAACTGTCCATAGCCTCTTCATCCTGACTGTGTTGTAGACAATGATGGACCGGCAAACGATTCCTCCTTGAATGAATATGAAAGATACAGTCATCATGAGTCATGACTGATATAAAAGGAAGGAAGGATGGAAGGATGGAAGGGAGGGAGGGAGGGAGGGAGGGAGGGAGGGAGGGAGGGAGGGAAGGAAGGAAGGAAGGAAGGAAGGAAGGAGAAAGCCACATCAGAAGACAACAGGCAGATAGAAAGTCTATTCACTGGACAAGGTGTCTGTAACCTGCTCTACAAGGTGTCTGTAACCTGCTCTACAAGGTGTCTGTAACCTGCTCTACAAGGTGTCTGTAACCTGCTATAAACAAGGTGTCTGTAACCTGCTCTACAAGGTGTCTGTAACCTGCTATAAACAAGGTGTCTGTAACCTGCTCTACAAGGTGTCTGTAACCTGCTCTACAAGGTGTCTGTAACCTGCTATAAACAAGGTGTCTGTAACCTGCTATAAACAAGGTGTCTGTAACCTGCTCTACAAGGTGTCTGTAACCTGCTCTACAAGGTGTCTGTAACCTGCTCTACAAGGTGTCTGTAACCTGCTCTACAAGGTGTCTGTAACCTGCTATAAACAAGGTGTCTGTAACCGGCTCTTTGTCCCCATAATCCTCTGATCCTGAGTGACTCCTCCTGAGTTCCTGTTGTTCTACTTTGACTCAGGTGACATAGGAGACACTCTCCAGTCTCCTCTCCTCCCCATTTTCCTCCTTCCCCTCTTCCACCTCCTCATTCTTCAGTCTCCACTCCTGCTTCACCTCTTTCGCCACTTCTTCCTCCTCCACCTGCCCTCCTCCTCCTCCTCCACCTGTAACTCATTTTCCTCCTCCACCTCTTCCTCCTCCTCCACCTCCTCCTCCACCTCTTCCTCCTCCTCCACCTCCTCCTCCTCCACCTGTAACTCCTTTTCCTCCTCCACCTCCCCTCCTCCACCTGTTCCTCCTCCTCTACCTCCTCCTCCGCCACCTCCTCCTCCACCTCCTCCTCCTCCTCCTCCTCCTCCACCTCTCCCTCCTCCTCCACCTGTTCCTCCTCCTCCTCCTCCTCCACCTTCTCCTCCACCTCCTCCTCCACCTCCTCCTCTTCCTCCTCCACCTCTTCCTCCTCCTCCTCTTCCTCGTCCTCTTCCTCCACCTCTTCCTCCACCTCCTCCTCCTCCCCCACCTCTTCCTCATCGACCTATTCCTCCTCCACCTCTTCCTCCACCTCCTCCTCCCCCACCTCTTCCTCATCCACCTCTTCCTCCTCCTCCTCCACCTCCCCCACCTATTCCTCCTCCACCTCCTCCTCCACCTCTTCCTCCTCCTCCCTTAATTTTCCAGTCCGCATCCTTCTCCACCTCCTCCTCTTCCTCCCGCTCCTATTCCTCCTCCTCTACCTGTTCCTCCTCCTCCTCCCCTCCTCCTCCTGACACCCAGAATCTATCTGGGTGTCAGGACGTGCAGGTCTGAGTCAGAACTCTACAATATGATCATGTAACTAACTACATGTGCATGTGTACTGTGCTGCCTGCTAGAAGGAGGGAGGGAGAGAGACGGTGCCTCAAACTTTCTGTGTACGTGAGTGTGTGAGGTTATGAATGTGTGTGTGAGTTTATGAATGTGTGTGTGAGGTTATGAATGTGTGTGTGAGGTTATGAATGTGTGTGTGAGTTTATGAATGTGTGTGTGAGTTTATGAATGTGTGTGTGAGTTTATGAATGTGTGTGTGAGGTTATGAATGTGTGTGAGTTTATGAATGAATGGGGGCGGAGGTCACATGGGCGGCCGTAAGAGGGATGACAGTCTGACTGTTTATTCTGTGACAGTGGTCTACTGAGTCACACACACACACGGGCGGGGCGGAGGCGGTGGTGACT
>NC_048579.1:73988289-73990789 GCF_013265735.2 Oncorhynchus mykiss | reverse complement strand
AATCTCACCTGGACAGAGTTAACCTGAACATTCAGTAATCTCACCTGGACAGAGTTAACCTGAACATTCATTAACCTCACCTGGACAGAGTTGACCTGAACATTCATTAACCTCACCTGGACAGAGTTAACCTGAACATTCAGTAACCTCACCTGGACAGAGTTAACCTGAACATTCATTAACCTCACCTGGACAGAGTTAACCTGAACATTCAGTAACCTCACCTGGACAGAGTTAACCTGAACATTCATTAACCTCACCTGGACAGAGTTAACCTGAACATTCATTAACCTCACCTGGACAGAGTTAACCTGAACATTCAGTAACCTCACCTGGACAGAGTTAACCTGAACATTCATTAACCTCACCTGGACAGAGTTCACCTGAACATTCATTAACCTCACCTGGACAGAGTTAACCTGAACATTCAGTAACCTCACCTGAACATTCATTAACCTCACCTGGACAGAGTTAACCTGAACATTCATTAACCTCACCTGGACAGAGTTAACCTGAACATTCAGTAACCTCACCTGGACAGAGTTAACCTGAACATTCATTAACCTCACCTGGACAGAGTTAACCTGAAAATTCAGTAACCTCACCTGGACAGAGTTAACCTGAACATTCAGTAACCTCACCTGGACAGAGTTAACCTGAACATTCATTAACCTCACCTGGACAGAGTTCACCTGAACATTCAGTAACCTCACCTGAACATTCATTAACCTCACCTGGACAGAGTTAACCTCAGCTACTGGAACCAGGTAATTGTTGAAGGGTTATGTTGTTGTCCTCAGGGTGAGATGGCGAGAATCACACACCTGTAGAACAAAGTAGAACATGTTATGAAGGAGGTTAACTGTGTCAACCGTTTCATATGCCGACTGACTGGACAAGTCAGCTTGTAAACGCACGATAACAGACGATTAGTGAAGTACAACAATCAGTTGGACTTCAGATGACCTCAGACCGGCTCCAACATTGATATTTCCTGATGGGGGGGGGGGAACGTATATGACAGAAATAAACAGGAAGTTGGCCTACAATGCTGACTGAGGATGAAGAGCAGTACAATGATATTTCCTTGTCATTCTACAAATAGAAAGATATTTGTTTTAAGTCTGGGATTCTTCCGTAAAGCACTTTGTGACCTCGGCTGATGTCAACAACAAACAAACAAAAAAAAAACACACAAAATAAGTGGCTTTATAAATAAATGTGATTGTTTGTTTTGTATTGACGTTGTTATATCATTTCCAGCCAAGCTGGGCTGTTGTAGACCGTCTGTCGGGCGCCATTTTATCAGCTCCCACTGCGCCACTATCGTTGGGGCAAGGGACTCGACCTTGTGGATGTGCAACGTAAAGTCTGTGTAAACTCTTACTGTAAATCGTTGCTGGATGGCACTCTGACTCGAGCTCCCCGAAGTGGGAACAACAAGGTGCCAATGTTTACGCTGGTAAAATGGCCGCCTCAACTTTGTTTCAGTTCATTGCCAGGTGATCGTGGCTCGTAATCGCACAGGGTCGGCTGAAATGTAATCGCACAGGGTCGGCTGAAATGTCAAAACCAACCATGTTGTGTGCTACATTTTACAGGTCTGTAATTTAGCAGACGCTCTTGTCCAGAGCGACTTACAGTTCAGTACATTCACCTTCAGATAGCTAGGTGGACCAGTCATAGTCAGTACATTCATCTCCAGATAGCTAGGTGAGACAACCACATATCTCAGTCATAATCAGTACATTTTTCCTCAATAACATAGCTGTAAGTAGAGTCAGAGCTAGAATGGGGGTGGGGGGTGGGGGAGTGGGTCAAGTGCTGGTTATGTGTATTTATTTATTTATTTTGGAGGGGGGGGGGGGTCGAGGTGAGGAGAAGGATTATTTAAGATACTGTTTGAAGACGTAGGGTTTCAGATGTTTTCGGAAGATGGGCAGGGACTCTGCTGTCCCTGTTTCAGGGGGAAGCTGGTGACAGCTTCAGGGGTGACATGTCAGAGAAGAGCTTGGACTGGGCTGATAGGGAGCTGCCCTCCTATAGGGGTGAGAGGACAGAGAAGAGCTTGGACTGGACTGATAGGGAGCTGCCCTCCTATAAGGGTGAGAGGACAGAGAAGAGCTTGGACTGGGCTGAGAGGAAGCTGCCTTCCTGTAGGGGTGAGAGGACAGAGAAGAGCTTGGACTGGGCTGAGAGGGAGCTGCCTTCCCATAGGGGTGAGAGGACAGAGAAGAGCTTGGACTGGGCTGATAGGGAGCTGCCCTCCTATAAGGGTGAGAGGACAGAGAAGAGCTTGGACTGGGCTGAGAGGAAGCTGCCCTCCCGTAGGGGTGAGAGGACAGAGAAGAGCTTGGACTGGGCTGAGAGGAAGCTGCCTTCCCGTAGGGGTGAGAGGGCCAAGACACCTGGGGTGGCAGAACGGAAATCTTGGGCTCTGTGTTAAGGGTCTTACATGGTTTAATATTGTCACAATCAGTGGTGTCAAATGCTGCAACAT
>NC_048579.1:73945789-73983289 GCF_013265735.2 Oncorhynchus mykiss | reverse complement strand
ACCCTGGCCGGTGACGACACGCCCGGCAACGTCCACCGGCTGTGTATGAAGGCGACCCAGCCGGTACGCTACGACCTGCTGAAGAGCATGGACATGCAGGACAAAGGTAGTGGGGTGTCTGTCCTGTCTGTCCTGTCTGTCCGTCTGTCCGTCCGTCCGTCCTCTCTCTCTCCCTCTCTCCTCCTCACCCTGCTCTAGAGACAGTCTAGCTTTACATAGCTCTTCATAAAGCCTGTGTGTTAAATGTGGTGGGGTGTGTGTCTATCTCTCCCTCTCTCCTCCTCACCCGGCTCTAGAGACAGACTAGCTTTACATAGCTCTTCATAAAGCCTGTGTGTTAAATGTGATAATCCACATCCTCCTAAACATGACTGATGTTCTATACTTCATACTTGTTCTTCAATTCACAACTCATGGATTATTTACCCACTAGAGGGCGACGTGCTCCTCGTTTGGGCCACTAGAGGGCGACGTGCTCCTCGTTTGGGCCACTAGAGGGCGACGTGCTCCTCGTATGGGTCACTAGAGGGCGACGTGCTCCTTGTATGGGCCACTAGAGGGCGACGTGCTCCTTGTATGGGCCACTAGAGGGCGACGTGCTCCTTGTTTGGGCCACTAGAGGGGCGACGTGCTCCTTGTTTGGGCCACTAGAGGGCGACGTGCTCCTTGTTTGGGCCACTAGAGGGCGACGTGCTCCTTGTTTGGGCCACTAGAGGGCGACGTGCTCCTTGTTTGGGCCACTAGAGGGCGACGTGCTCCTTGTTTGGGCCACTAGAGGGCGACGTGCTCCTTGTTTGGGCCACTAGAGGGCGACGTGCTCCTTGTTTGGGCCACTAGAGGGCGACGTGCTCCTTGTTTGGGCCACTAGAGGGCGACGTGCTCTTGTGTTTCACATGGTAGGCCTATCTTTGGTGTTGGTGAAGAGTAACTATATGTTCTGGTTGTATCTGTGTATCTAGGTGTGACTACTGCAGCGGTGTGCGTGTACCCGTCTCGTGTGGCTGATGCTGTGAAGTCACTGAAAGCAGCCAACTCCAGCCTACCTGTCGCCTCAGGTAAGAGAGAGAGAGGAGGACAAGTCTACCTCCGGGTCATTCTGTAGTTGGACAGTCCAGGTGTATGTTGCTTAATTATAACACAATAAACGGCTCATACAGCCGCAACATGAATGAAATAACAGAATATTGTGACATGGAAAAACTATAGATAGTGACTCAGCGACGTCTCTCTCCATCCTGCTCCTCCTCTCCTCAGTGGCGACCGGTTTCCCTGCAGGCCAGACCTCTCTGAAGACCAGGCTGGAGGAGGTCCGTATGGCTGTAGAGGATGGAGCTATGGAGATAGATATAGTCATTAACAGGACTCTGGCCCTCACTGGACAGTGGGAAGGTGTGGTATATATTATTATAGACACTCACCGGACACTTTATTAGGTACATCCGGCTAGTACCGGTGTCAGACCACCTTTTAGTTCCAGAACAGCCTGTAAACATACAGTCAGTCAACATGAATATGTAAACATAGTCAGTCAACATAAACATGTAAACATACAGTCAGTCAACATTAATATGTAAACATACAGTCAGTCAACATGAACATGTAAACATACAGTCAGTCAACATGAACATGTAAACATACAGTCAGTCAACATGAACATGTAAACATACAGTCAGTCAACATGAACATGTAAACATACAGTCAGTCAACATGAACATGTAAACATACAGTCAGTCAACATGAACATGTAAACATAGTCAGTCAACATGAACATGTAAACATACAGTCAGTCAACATGAACATGTAAACATACAGTCAGTCAACATGAACATGTAAACATACAGTCAGTCAACATGAACATGTAAACATACAGTCAGTCAACATGAATATGTAAACATACAGTCAATCAACATGAATATGTAAACATACAGTCAGTCAACATGAACATGTGAACATACAGTCAGTCAACATGAACATGTAAACATAGTCAGTCAACATGAACATGTAAACATACAGTCAGTCAACATGAACATGTAAACATACAGTCAGTCAACATGAATATGTAAACATACAGTCAATCAACATGAATATGTAAACATACAGTCAGTCAACATGAACATGTAAACATACAGTCAGTCAACATGAACATGTAAACATAGTCAGTCAACATGAACATGTAAACATACAGTCAGTCAACATGAACATGTAAACATACAGTCAGTCAACATGAACATGTAAACATACAGTCAGTCAACATGAACATGTAAACATACAGTCAGTCAACATGAATATGTAAACATACAGTCAATCAACATGAATATGTAAACATACAGTCAGTCAACATGAACATGTAAACATACAGTCAGTCAACATGAACATGTAAACATAGTCAGTCAACATGAACATGTAAACATACAGTCAGTCAACATGAACATGTAAACATACAGTCAGTCAACATGAACATGTAAACATAGTCAGTCAACATGAACATGTAAACATACAGTCAGTCAACATAAACATGTAAACATACACTGTCGTTCAACATTTTGCTGTCACTTAGAAATGTCCTTTTTTTTGTCCATTAAAATGACATCAAATTGATCAGAAATACGTTGTAGACATTGTTAATGTTGTAAATGACTATTGTAGCTGGAAACGGCTGATTGAACTATGATGTTGCTATGGCAGTATGAGCTATGGTGTTGCTATAGCAGTATGAGCTATGGTGTTGCTATGGCAGTATGAACTATGATGTTGCTATGGTGTTGCTATGGCAGTATGAACTATGATGTTGCTATGGCAGTATGAGCTATGGTGTTGCTATGGCAGTATGAACTATGATGTTGCTATGGCAGTATGAGCTATGGTGTTGCTATGGCAGTATGAGCTATGGTGTTGCTATGATGTTGCTATGGCAGTATGAACCATGATGTTACTATGGCAGTATGAGCTATGGTGTTGCTATGGCAGTATGAGCTATGATGTTGCTATGGTGTTGCTATGGCAGTATGAGCTATGGTGTTGCTATGGCAGTATGAGCTATGGTGTTGCTATGGCAGTATGAGCTATGGTGTTGCTATGGTGTTGCTATGGCAGTATGAGCTATGGTGTTGCTATGGTGTTGCTATGGCAGTATGAACTATGGTGTTGCTATGACAGTGAAGGTGTGTGGTGGAGTGTCTCTCCTCAATAATGTGTCCATTTTTAAATCCCCTCTGTCTCCTCAGCCATGTATGAGGAGGTGTGTCAGTTCAGAGAGGCCTGTGGGGAGGCTCACATGAAGTCCATCCTGGCTATAGGAGAGCTGGGGACCTACACCAATGTCTACAAGGCTAGTCTGGTGGCTATGATGGCTGGTGAGTGTTACCTCTCTCACACACACGTACACACAGGGCTGGTGTTATATACACTTGGGATCCAACTCGCATTTCTCTCTCGTTGACGAATGATTTGTGAAAATCCGAGTTGAATGCGCTCATCTCTCCTGTTTTTTTACAAATGGTGCAGTTTGTCATGTTCTCCTGTGGGGGGCGCTGTTGTTCAGGCTGTACTCTCTGTCTCTGTACTTAGCTAACCTGATGAACACTCTCTCTCTCTCTTTTTCTCTCTCACACACACACACACACACACACACACACACACACACACACACACACACACACACACACACACACACACACACACACATTTAGCTACCCGTCACATAACAAGCCTGATTACTGTACCAAATTGTCAGCCGGTCCGATAGAGATCATTATTAAAATACATTGCTTTTGTCTCAGTGCTTGGCTCCTTAATCTCCCCTTGTTCTATAAATTGCCTATGAGATTCCAGAAATTGAATGATAATTTTTGCCTATTAATCTATGACGGTGGCTATTTTACTCAGACACACACACACACACACACACACACACACACACACACACACACACACACACACACACACACACACACACACACACACACACACACACACACACACACCCAGACACACACACACACACACACACACACACGCTCTGCCTGCTTGCCCACGCTAGCCAAATGAAACGAGCGTCATTACCGCCATCCTCGTTTAATAACCTCTATCAATTATCAGCTCATTAACATCCCCCATAACCAATGTACAGAATTACTCCTCTGTCTGAGGGGGGAGGGGGGAAGATGGTGAGAGAGGGGGGGTTATGAGGGAGAGAGGGGGGGTTACGAGGGAGAGAGGGGGGGTTACGAGGGAGGGATGGGGGTTACGAGGGAGAGGGGGGGTTACGAGGGAGAGAGGGGGGTTACGAGGGAGAGAGGGGGGTTACGAGGGAGAGAGGGGGGGTTACGAGGGGGGGGGTGAGGAGAGCGAGAGGGAAAGATGGTGAGAGAGGGGGGGTTACGAGGGAGGGAGGGGGGTTACGAGGGAGAGAGGGGGGGTTACGAGGGGGGGGGGGTGAGGAGAGCGAGAGGGAAAGATGGTGAGAGAGGGGGGGTTGCGAGGGAGAGAGGGGGGGTTACGAGGGAGAGAGGGGGGGTTACGAGGGAGAGAGGGGGGGTTACGAGGGAGAGAGGGGGGGTTACGAGGGAGAGAGGGGGGGTTACGAGGGGGGGGGGGGGTGAGGAGAGCGAGAGGGAAAGATGGTGAGAGAGAGGGGGTTGTGAGAGAGAGAGAGAGGGGGGGTTGTGAGGGAGAGAGAAAGAGGGGGTTATGAGGGAGAGGGAGAGAGAGAAAGAAGCGAAATAAAGAAACTCTGACTGTAAAAATACATAGTACATATCTGTAAAGGGTTCATCAGTGTAGTAATGAGCTGTCGTTAGAGACTAGGAGGGAGGAGGAAGACGGGATGGGGGGGAAAGAAGGAGGGCAGAATAGAGGAATGATGCTTTTTACCAGGGTTTGTGGTTCATCTATTAAAAGCCTGTCATTTCATCTTCTATTTTTATCCAGAAAGCTGATAAGACATAATTGTCTCAGAAGGAAAGGAAGGGGATAAATGTAAGGATGGAAGGGAGGGAAGGGGATAAATGAAGGGTTATATTGATGAGGCAGGCAGCACACACCCTCTGTTAGCTCTGTCACAGTGTCACAGACACCATATGTTCTCCTCTGGCTCTGGAGACCCTGGGAGCAGAGCGGCCCTCTCTGGAGACCCTGGGAGCAGAGCGGCCCTCACTGTAATGTCTCTGGAGACCCTGGGAGCAGAGCGGCCCTCACTGGAGACCCTGGGGGCAGAGCGGCCCTCACTGGAGACCCTGGGAGCAGAGCGGCCCTCACTGTAATGTCTCTGGAGACCCTGGGAGCAGAGCGGCCCTCTCTGGAGACCCTGGGAGCAGAGCGGCCCTCACTGTAATGTCTCTGGAGACCCTGGGAGCAGAGCGGCCCTCACTGGAGACCCTGGGGGCAGAGCGGCCCTCACTGGAGACCCTGGGAGCAGAGCGGCCCTCAGTATATTATCCTGTTTCAGAGATACTTTAGAACTAGCTGTGCCTCTTATACTGTAGTAGTATCATATTGTTGTTGTTTTTTGTCCAGTCTGATGACATCTCTACATTGCCTATATTTATTCAAACAAAATGTATTTCTAGAATTTCTAGAATGTTTAAATGTGTGTACTGTATTGTAGGTCATCTGTATGTCTAGTTTCCTATTTCTATAGCTCATTCTGCTCGGATGGGATCTTTTTGGAATTGTAGAAAGTTGAAAAGCTGAGTAGATTCCATATTGACGTCTAGAAGGAACTGTAACGGTGACAATAACACAACATTTCTAACAGATCGTTATGTCGCATGTTAATTCACTGCATTCGGAAAGTATTCAGACCCCCTGACTTTTCCCCCCACATTGTGTTACGTTACAGCCTTTACATTTTGTCCCCTCATCAATCTACACACACGACCCGGTAATGACATCACACGACCCCGTAATGACATCACACGACCCCGTAATGACATCACACGACCCCGTAATGACATCACAAGACCCCACATCACATGACCCCGTAATGACATCACAAGACCCCGTAATGACATCACAAGACCCCGTAATGACATCACAAGACCCCGTAATGACATCACAAGACCCCGTAATGACATCACACTACCCCGTAATGACATCACACTACCCCGTAATGACATCACAAGACCCCGTAATGACATCACAAGACCCCGTAATGACATCACAAGACCCCGTAATGACATCACAAGACCCCGTAATGACATCACAAGACCCCGTAATGACATCACACGACCCCGTAATGACAAAGCAAAAACAGGTTGTTAGAATTCTTTGCAGGAAAACAAAATGAAACCTCACATTTACATCAGTATTCAGACTCTTTACTCAGTACTTTGTTGAAACATCTTTGGCAGAGATTACAGCCTTGATTCTTCATGGGTTTGACGCTACAAGCTTGGCACACCTGCATTTGGGGAGTTTCTCCCATTCTTCTCTGCAGATCCTCTCCAGTTCTGTCCGGTTGGATGGTGAACGTTGCTGCACAGATATTTTCATGTCTCTCCAGAGATATTTGATCAGGTATCTAGTCTGGAATCTGGCTGGGCCAGCAAACATTTCTGAAAACCTGTTTCGCTTTGTCATTACGGGGTTACTGTGATGTCATTACGGGGTCTTGTGATGTCATTACGGGGTTACTGTGTGAAGGTTGATGAGGATTTTGTTTTTTTTACATTTAACAAAAACGAAATGTGTAAAAAGTCCAGGGTTCTGGATACTTCCCCAAATGCTCTGTACATTAAGGTCCGTTGATGGAATGAGGTCGTCTTTTTTAACAACGTCTGTGTGTGTCTGTTTGTGTTACAACAGGGTCGGACTTCATCAAGACGTCAACAGGGAAGGAGTCTGTCAACGCTACCTACCCTGTCGCCATAGTGATGGTCAGAGCCATCCGGGACTACTTCCTGAAGACTGGACATAAGGTATGGCTCTTAGTGTGTGTGTGTGTCAAGTTAGCTGAATTAACTCAGTTGTAATGAATGCCGTTCAACATCAGATATATGTAGTTACCTAAAAATCGATTGAAATTAACAATTGATCCCTGTTGAATGGCCCTCCGTCCCTCGTGAAGTTGTATGGTCGCCTCACTGACCTATACAGCCGTCGCTCCTGTTTCCTGTGACTCGCACACCCCACTAGGTTGGTTTTAAGCCTGCTGGCGGGATCCGTACAGCCAAGGAGTCGTTGGTGTGGCTGACTCTGATGAAGGAAGAGCTGGGAGACGAGTGGCTGAGCCCTCGCCTCTTTAGACTGGGGGCTAGTAGCCTGCTGGCTGACATAGAGAGACAGGTATACACACACACACACACACACACACATACACACACACACACACACACACACACACACACGCGCTCCTTCCAACACACGTCCCATAACGTGACCGATTAGTGCTGAGCCCTCGCCTCTTTAGACTGGGGGCTAGTAGCCTGCTGGCTGTCATAGAGAGACAGGTATACACACACACACACACACACGCTCCTTCCAACACACGTCCCATAACGTGACCGATTAGTGCTGAGCCCTCGCCTCTTTAGACTGGGGGCTAGTAGCCTGCTGGCTGACATAGAGAGACAGGTACACACACACACACACACACACATACACACTCCTTCCAACACACGTCCCATAATGTGACCAATTTAGTGCTGAGCCCTCGTCTCTTTAGACTGGGGGCTAGTAACCTGCTGGCTGACATAGAGAGACAGGCACACACACACACACACACACCTTCCAACACACGTCTCATAACGTGACCGATTAGTGCTGAGCCCTCGCCTCTTTAGACTGGGGGCTAGTAACCTGCTGGCTGACATAGAGAGACAGGTACACACACACACACACACACACACACATACACACACCTTCCAACACACGTCCCATAATGTGACCGATTTAGTGCTGAGAGTGGAAAGGCTGTACTGTAGGACACCATAATAGTTTAGTTTGTCCATTAGTCATGACCTTTAACCTTGTACATGTCAGTGTTCTCCTAATAACAACGGGGTCACAACGGGGTCATATTTAAATGATTTACCTGTCATCCTATTTCATCTTCCGTTTTTATTTCCTGTTTCTCTCTTCTACTTCTTCTCTTTTTCTCCTCCAGATCTACCATCACGTGACTGGTCGCTACGCAGCCTATCACCAGATGCCCATGGCCTGAAACCACGGTTACCATTTCCAAAGTGACCAATCCGAAACCTCACCCGAACCAGCCTATCGCTGTGCAGAATTCTTACAGGTTTCCTGGAAGATATCTCTGTTGTTGGACTTGTCAGGAATGTGTTCATTTGAGATGATGACCAGATCAGGTGAAGAAAAGAGAGAGCCTGACATTTTACTGTGTACAGTACTACTGGTATATCTGACGTTTTACTGTGTACAGTACTACTGGTATATCTGACGTTTTACTGTGTACAGTACTACTGGTATATCTGGCGTTTTACTGTGTACAGTACTACTGGTATATCTGATATTTTACTGTGTACAGTACTACTGGTATATCTGACGTTTTACTGTGTACAGTACTACTGGTATATCTGATATTTTACTGTGTACAGTACTACTGGTATATCTGGCGTTTTACTGTGTACAGTACTACTGGTATATCTGATATTTTACTGTGTACAGTACTACTGGTATATCTGACGTTTTACTGTGTACAGTACTACTGGTATATCTGACGTTTTACTGTGTACAGTACTACTGGTATATCTGACGTTTTACTGTGTACAGTACTACTGGTATATCTGGCGTTTTACTGTGTACAGTACTACTGGTATATCTGACGTTTTACTGTGTACAGTACTACTGGTATATCTGACGTTTTACTGTGTACAGTACTACTGGTATATCTGACATTTTACTGTGTACAGTACTACTGGTATATCTGGCGTTTTACTGTGTACAGTACTACTGGTATATCTGACGTTTTACTGTGTACAGTACTACTGGTATATCTGGCGTTTTACTGTGTACAGTACTACTGGTATATCTGATATTTTACTGTGTACAGTACTACTGGTATATCTGGCGTTTTACTGTGTACAGTACTACTGGTATATCTGACATTTTACTGTGTACAGTACTACAGGTATATCTGGCGTTTTACTGTGTACAGTACTACTGGTATATCTGATATTTTACTGTGTACAGTACTACTGGTATATCTGGCGTTTTACTGTGTACAGTACTACTGGTATATCTGATATTTTACTGTGTACAGTACTACTGGTATATCTGGCGTTTTACTGTGTACAGTACTACTGGTATATCTGATATTTTACTGTGTACCAGACATACAGTACTACTGGTATATCTGACATTTTACTGTGTACAGTACTACTGGTATATCTGGCGTTTTACTGTGTACAGTACTACTGGTATATCTGATATTTTACTGTGTACCAGACATACAGTACTACTGGTATATCTGACATTTTACTGTGTACAGTACTACTGGTATATCTGACATTTTACTGTGTACAGTACTACTGGTATATCTGGCGTTTTACTGTGTACAGTACTACTGGTATATCTGGTGTTTTACTGTGTACAGTACTACTGGTATATCTGGTGTTTTACTGTGTACAGTACTACTGGTATATCTGACATTTTACTGTGTACAGTACTACTGGTATATCTGGCGTTTTACTGTGTACAGTACTACTGGTATATCTGATATTTTACTGTGTACAGTACTACTGGTATATCTGGCGTTTTACTGTGTACAGTACTACTGGTATATCTGGCGTTTTACTGTGTACAGTACTACTGGTATATCTGATATTTTACTGTGTACTAGACATACAGTACTACTGGTATATCTGACATTTTACTGTGTACAGTACTACTGGTATATCTGCCATTTTACTGTGTACAGTACTACTGGTATATCTGGCGTTTTACTGTGTACAGTACTACTGGTATATCTGGTGTTTTACTGTGTACAGTACTACTGGTATATCTGGCGTTTTACTGTGTACAGTACTACTGGTATATCTGTCATTTTACTGTGTACAGTACTACTGGTATATCTGACATTTTACTGTGTACAGTACTACTGGTATATCTGGCGTTTTACTGTGTACAGTACTACTGGTATATCTGACGTTTTACTGTGTACAGTACTACTGGTATATCTGACGTTTTACTGTGTACAGTACTACTGGTATATCTGGCGTTTTACTGTGTACAGTACTACTGGTATATCTGGCGTTTTACTGTGTACAGTACTACTGGTATATCTGACGTTTTACTGTGTACAGTACTACTGGTATATCTGACGTTTTACTGTGTACAGTACTACTGGTATATCTGGCGTTTTACTGTGTACAGTACTACTGGTATATCTGGCGTTTTACTGTGTACAGTACTACTGGTATATCTGGCGTTTTACTGTGTACAGTACTACTGGTATATCTGCCATTTTACTGTGTACAGTACTACTGGTATATCTGACGTTTTACTGTACCAGACATACAGTACTACTAGTATATCTGACATTTTACTGTGTACAGTACTACTAGTATATCTGACATTTTACTGTGTACAGTACTACTAGTATATCTGATATTTTACTGTGTACAGTACTACTGGTATATCTGTCATTTTACTGTATACAGTACTACTAGTATATATGTCATTTTACTGTGTACCAGACATACAGTACTACTGGTACATCTGCCTCTTTGTGCCTTGAGACAGCTAGACAGTATGGTTTCATCTAGTCCCCATCCAAACAATGTGAAACTATGACGCTGTATGAATTGAGTGTTGATGAGTCCGTCTTAATGAACCATTTTAAAATTGTAGTTGTTTTGAGAGTACTATATTATAGACGATATAAAACTCTTAATTCAGTATTTCTATTACCGTTGTCGTTGTCATGAAAGATTGCCACCCATTCTAATCATGTCTGTCTGGACATTTTGTTGGGAGATGTTGAAGTGTGATTAAAGACCATCAAACATTATGGATTGTTATTCACATGAGATGAAGTCAGGAAACTGTATTGTGCATTAGGTTCTGACAAAATGGAGATTGGTCTTTGGAGCTCTGGCCAACAGCTCTGGCCAACAGCTCTGATTAACAGCTCTGACCAACAGCTCTGACCAACAGCTCTGACCAACAGCTATGATTAACAGCTCTGGCCAACAGCTCTGACCAACAGCTCTGATCTACAGCTCTGGCCAACAGCTCTGACCAACAGCTATGATTAACAGCTCTGATTAACAGCTCTGATTAACAGCTATGATTAACAGCTCTGGCCAACAGCTCTGACCAACAGCTCTGATCTACAGCTCTGGCCAACAGCTCTGGCCAACAGCTCTGACCTACAGCTCTGACCAACAGCTCTGACCTACAGCTCTGACCAACAGCTATGATTAACAGCTCTGGCCAACAGCTCTGACCTACAGCTCTGATTAACAGCTCTGATTAACAGCTCTGATTAACAGCTCTGATTAACAGCTCTGATTAACAGCTCTGATTAACAGCTCTGATTAACAGCTCTGACCAACAGCTATGATTAACAGCTCTGGCCAACAGCTCTGACCAACAGCTCTGATCTACAGCTCTGATTAACAGCTCTGATTAACAGCTCTGATTAACAGCTCTGATTAACAGCTCTGATTAACAGCTCTGATTAACAGCTCTGATTAACAGCTCTGATTAACAGCTCTGATTAACAGCTCTGATTAACAGCTCTGATTAACAGCTCTGACCAACAGCTAAAGCAGAATAACTATGTAGATTATCACCACCAATAGGAGACAGTCTAAAGCAGCAGAATAACTATGTAGATTATCACCACCAATAGGAGACAGTCTAAAGCAGAATAACTATGTAGATTATCATCACCAATAGGAGACAGTCTAAAGCAGCAGAATAACTATGTAGATTATCACCACCAATAGGAGACAGTCTAAAGCAGAATAACTATGTAGATTATCATCACCAATAGGAGACAGTCTAAAGCAGTATAACTATGTAGATTATCATCACCAATAGGAGACAGTCTAAAGCAGAATAACTATGTAGATTATCATCACCAATAGGAGACAGTCTAAAGCAGCAGAATAACTATGTAGATTATCACCACCAATAGGAGACAGTCTAAAGCAGAATAACTATGTAGATTATCATCACCAATAGGAGACAGTCTAAAGCAGCAGAATAACTATGTAGATTATCACCACCAATAGGAGACAGTCTAAAGCAGAATAACTATGTAGATTATCATCACCAATAGGAGACAGTCTAAAGCAGCAGAATAACTATGTAGATTATCACCACCAATAGGAGACAGTCTAAAGCAGAATAACTATGTAGATTATCATCACCAATAGGAGACAGTCTAAAGCAGTATAACTATGTAGATTATCATCACCAATAGGAGACAGTCTAAAGCAGAATAACTATGTAGATTATCATCACCAATAGGAGACAGTCTAAAGCAGAATAACTATGTAGATTATCATCACCAATAGGAGACAGTCTAAAGCAGCAGAATAACTATGTAGATTATCATCACCAATAGGAGACAGTCTAAAGCAGTATAACTATGTAGATTATCACCACCAATAGGAGACAGTCTAAAGCAGAATAACTATGTAGATTATCATCACCAATAGGAGACACTCTAAAGCAGAATAACTATGTAGATTATCATCACCAATAGGAGACAGTCTAAAGCAGCAGAATAACTATGTAGATTATCACCACCAATAGGAGACAGTCTAAAGCAGAATAACTATGTAGATTATCACCACCAATAGGAGACAGTCTAAAGCAGAATAACTATGTAGATTATCATCACCAATAGGAGACAGTCTAAAGCAGAATAACTATGTAGATTATCATCACCAATAGGAGACACTCTAAAGCAGAATAACTATGTAGATTATCATCACCAATAGGAGACAGTCTAAAGCAGCAGAATAACTATGTAGATTATCATCACCAATGAGACAGTCTAAAGCAGAATAACTATGTAGATTATCATCACCAATAGGAGACAGTCTAAAGCAGAATAACTATGTAGATTATCATCACCAATGAGACAGTCTAAAGCAGAATAACTATGTAGATTATCATCACCAATAGGAGACAGTCTAAAGCAGCAGAATAACTATGTAGATTATCACCACCAATAGGAGACAGTCTAAAGCAGAATAACTATGTAGATTATCATCACCAATAGGAGACAGTCTAAAGCAGCAGTATAACTATGTAGATTATCATCACCAATAGGAGACAGTCTAAAGCAGAATAACTATGTAGATTATCTTCACCAATAGGAGACAGTCTAAAGCAGAATAACTATGTAGATTATCATCACCAATAGGAGACAGTCTAAAGCAGAATAACTATGTAGATTATCATCACCAATAGGAGACAGTCTAAAGCAGTATAACTATGTAGATTATCATCACCAATAGAAGACAGTCTAAAGCAGAATAACTATGTAGATTATCACCACCAATAGGAGACAGTCTAAAGCAGAATAACTATGTAGATTATCATCACCAATAGGAGACAGTCTAAAGCAGCAGAATAACTATGTAGATTATCACCACCAATAGGAGACAGTCTAAAGCAGAATAACTATGTAGATTATCATCACCAATAGGAGACAGTCTAAAGCAGCAGAATAACTATGTAGATTATCACCACCAATAGGAGACAGTCTAAAGCAGAATAACTATGTAGATTATCATCACCAATAGGAGACAGTCTAAAGCAGAATAACTATGTAGATTATCATCACCAATGAGACAGTCTAAAGCAGAATAACTATGTAGATTATCATCACCAATAGGAGACAGTCTAAAGCAGAATAACTATGTAGATTATCATCACCAATAGGAGACAGTCTAAAGCAGAATAACTATGTAGATTATCATCACCAATAGGAGACAGTCTAAAGCAGAATAACTATGTAGATTATCTTCACCAATAGGAGACAGTCTAAAGCAGCAGAATAACTATGTAGATTATCACCACCAATAGGAGACAGTCTAAAGCAGAATAACTATGTAGATTATCATCACCAATAGGAGACAGTCTAAAGCAGCAGAATAACTATGTAGATTATCACCACCAATAGGAGACAGTCTAAAGCAGAATAACTATGTAGATTATCATCACCAATAGGAGACAGTCTAAAGCAGAATAACTATGTAGATTATCATCACCAATGAGACAGTCTAAAGCAGAATAACTATGTAGATTATCATCACCAATAGGAGACAGTCTAAAGCAGAATAACTATGTAGATTATCATCACCAATGAGACAGTCTAAAGCAGAATAACTATGTAGATTATCATCACCAATAGGAGACAGTCTAAAGCAGAATAACTATGTAGATTATCATCACCAATAGGAGACAGTCTAAAGCAGCAGAATAACTATGTAGATTATCATCACCAATAGGAGACAGTCTAAAGCAGAATAACTATGTAGATTATCATCACCAATAGGAGACAGTCTAAAGCAGAATAACTATGTAGATTATCATCACCAATAGGAGACAGTCTAAAGCAGAATAACTATGTAGATTATCATCACCAATAGGAGACAGTCTAAAGCAGAATAACTATGTAGATTATCATCACCAATAGGAGACAGTCTAAAGCAGAATAACTATGTAGATTATCATCACCAATAGGAGACAGTCTAAAGCAGCAGAATAACTATGTAGATTATCATCACCAATAGGAGACAGTCTAAAGCAGCAGAATAACTATGTAGATTATCATCACCAATAGGAGACAGTCTAAAGCAGCAGAATAACTATGTAGATTATCATCACCAATAGGAGACAGTCTAAAGCAGCAGAATAACTATGTAGATTATCATCACCAATAGGAGACAGTCTAAAGCAGAATAACTATGTAGATTATCATCACCAATAGGAGACAGTCTAAAGCAGAATAACTATGTAGATTATCATCACCAATAGGAGACACTCTAAAGCAGAATAACTATGTAGATTATCATCACCAATAGGAGACAGTCTAAAGCAGCAGAATAACTATGTAGATTATCATCACCAATAGGAGACAGTCTAAAGCAGAATAACTATGTAGATTATCTTCACCAATAGGAGACAGTCTAAAGCAGAATAACTATGTAGATTATCATCACCAATAGGAGACAGTCTAAAGCAGCAGAATAACTATGTAGATTATCATCACCAATAGGAGACAGTCTAAAGCAGAATAACTATGTAGATTATCTTCACCAATAGGAGACAGTCTAAAGCAGAATAACTATGTAGATTATCATCACCAATAGGAGACAGTCTAAAGCAGAATAACTATGTAGATTATCATCACCAATAGGAGACAGTCTAAAGCAGAATAACTATGTAGATTATCATCACCAATAGGAGACAGTCTAAAGCAGAATAACTATGTAGATTATCATCACCAATAGGAGACAGTCTAAAGCAGAATAACTATGTAGATTATCATCACCAATAGGAGACAGTCTAAAGCAGAATAACTATGTAGATTATCATCACCAATAGGAGACAGTCTAAAGCAGAATAACTATGTAGATTATCTTCACCAATAGGAGACAGTCTAAAGCAGAATAACTATGTAGATTATCATCACCAATAGGAGACAGTCTAAAGCAGAATAACTATGTAGATTATCATCACCAATAGGAGACAGTCTAAAGCAGAATAACTATGTAGATTATCATCACCAATAGGAGACAGTCTAAAGCAGAATAACTATGTAGATTATCATCACCAATAGGAGACAGTCTAAAGCAGAATAACTATGTAGATTATCTTCACCAATAGGAGACAGTCTAAAGCAGAATAACTATGTAGATTATCATCACCAATAGGAGACAGTCTAAAGCAGAATAACTATGTAGATTATCATCACCAATAGGAGACAGTCTAAAGCAGAATAACTATGTAGATTTAATCTCACCAATAGGAGACAGTCTAAAGCAGTAGTTGAATGATAGTGTGCCGGGCGATGTAAAACTCACTCGCCTGTTGTCAGACTACCGGTCCTGATACACCAGAACGTTCTGCTTCCCAGAGGTGGAACAGGTAGTCTGCCTAGAATGTTCTGCTTCCCAGAGGTGGAACAGCTAGTCTGCCAGAATGTTCTGCTGCCCAGAGGTGGAACAGGTAGTCTGCCAGAACGTTCTGCTTCCCAGAGGTGGAACAGGTAGTCTGCCAGAACGTTCTGCTTCCCAGAGGTGGAACAGGTAGTCTGCCAGAACGTTCTGCTTCCCAGAGGTGGAACAGGTAGTCTGCCAGTACGTTCTGCTGCCCATAGGTGGAACAGGTAGTCTGCCAGAATGTTCTGCTGCCCAGAGGTGGAACAGGTAGTCTGCCAGAACGTTCTGCTGCCCATAGGTGGAACAGGTAGTCTGCCAGAACGTTCTGCTGCCCAGAGGTGGAACAGGTAGTCTGCCAGAACGTTCTGCTTCCCAGAGGTGGAACAGGTAGTCTGCCAGAACTTTCTGCTGCCCATAGGTGGAACAGGTAGTCTGCCAGAATGTTCTGCTCCCCAGAGGTGGAACAGCGAGTCAGCCTAGAACGTTCTGCTGCCCATAGGTGGAACAGGTAGTCTGCCTAGAACGTTCTGCTTCCGAGAGGTGGAACAGGTAGTCAGCCTAGAACGTTCTGCCCCCCAGAGGTGGAACAGGTAGTCAGCCTAGAACGTTCTCCTTCCCAGAGGTGGAACAGGTATTCTGCCTAGAACGTTCTGCTGCCCAGAGGTGGAACAGGTAGTCAGCCTAGAACGTTCTGCTGCCCAGAGGTGGAACAGGTAGTCAGCCTAGAACGTTCTGCTCCCCAGAGGTGGAACAGGTAGTCTGCCAGAACGTTCTGCTGCCCATAGGTGGAACAGGTAGTCTGCCAGAACGTTCTGCTTCCCAGAGGTGGAACAGGTAGTCTGCCAGAACGTTCTGCTTCCCAGAGGTGGAACAGGTAGTCTGCCAGAACGTTCTGCTTCCCAGAGGTGGAACAGGTAGTCTGCCAGAACGTTCTGCTTCCCAGAGGTGGAACAGGTAGTCTGCCAGAACGTTCTGCTTCCCAGAGGTGGAACAGGTAGTCTGCCAGAATGTTCTGCTGCCCATAGGTGGAACAGGTAGTCTGCCAGAATGTTCTGCTGCCCAGAGGTGGAACAGGTAGTCTGCCAGAACGTTCTGCTGCCCATAGGTGGAACAGGTAGTCTGCCAGAACGTTCTGCTGCCCAGAGGTGGAACAGGTAGTCTGCCAGAACGTTCTGCTTCCCAGAGGTGGAACAGGTAGTCTGCCAGAACGTTCTGCTGCCCAGAGGTGGAACAGGTAGTCAGCCTAGAACGTTCTGCTGCCCATAGGTGGAACAGGTAGTCAGCCTAGAACGTTCTGCTCCCCAGAGGTGGAACAGGGAGTCAGCCTAGAACGTTCTGCTTCCCAGAGGTGGAACAGGTAGTCTGCCAGAACGTTCTGCTGCCCATAGGTGGAACAGGTAGTCTGCCAGAACGTTCTGCTGCCCAGAGGTGGAACAGGGAGTCAGCCTAGAACGTTCTGCTTCCCAGAGGTGGAACAGGTAGTCTGCCTACTTGCATGATCATTGAGAAGTGAAATAGCAGTTGGTCTGTTTGTAGTTGAACACAGATAGTGTTTCTGCCCCGTTGTGGGGACTTACATGCAGCTATCTAGGCAACATATCGAGCAGATAGTGTTTCTGCCTCGTTGTGGGGACTTACATGCAGCATATCTAGGCAACATATCGAGCAGATAGTGTTTCTGCCCCGTTGTGGGGACTTACATGCAGCATATCTAGGCTGCATATCGAGCGACTGCAGACGGAGAAGGTTTTTTTTATGGCCTTCGATATATACTTTTGTGGATACGCTCGTTCACATCACAGCAGGGTTTATTTATTTCAACGGTTCAGAAATAGGAGAAAGACCGGCTATGTCGTTATGGTTCAGAAGAGGGTAAAGAGAGATGTGTGAAGGGAAGGGGAGTGTGAGCAGACGCCACGTGTATAAAATAACAAGCTGAACGTAATCCGGATCCGAGGCTTTTGAGATGAGGCGCGGCAGGGGGGCAAACTCTCCGTATCTCCAGCCAGGGCCTGTTGTGATGAATCTCTGTATCTCCTGCCAGGGCCTGTTGTGATGAATCTCTGTTGTGATGAATCTCCGTATCTCCAGCCAGGGCCTGTTGTGATGAATCTCTGTATCTCCTGCCAGGGCCTGTTGTGATGAATCTCTGTATCTCCAGCCAGGGCCTGTTGTGATGAATCTCTGTATCTCCAGCCAGGGCCTGTTGTGATGAATCTCTGTTGTGATGAATCTCCGTATCTCCAGCCAGGGCCTGTTGTGATGAATCTCCGTATCTCCAGCCAGGGCCTGTTGTGATTAATCTCTGTTGTGATGAATCTCCGTATCTCCAGCCAGGGCCTGTTGTGATGAATCTCTGTTGTGATGAATCTCCGTATCTCCAGCCAGGGCCTGTTGTGATGAATCTCTGTATCTCCTGCCAGGGCCTGTTGTGATGAATCTCTGTATCTCCAGCCAGGGCCTGTTGTGATGAATCTCTGTATCTCCAGCCAGGGCCTGTTGTGATGAATCTCCGTATCTCCAGCCAGGGCCTGTTGTGATGAATCTCCGTATCTCCAGCCAGGGCCTGTTGTGATGAATCTCTGTATCTCCAGCCAGGGCCTGTTGTGATGAATCTCTGTATCGCCAGCCAGGGCCTGTTGTGATGAATCTCTGTTGTGATGAATCTCCGTATCTCCAGCCAGGGCCTGTTGTGATGAATCTCTGTATCTCCAGCCAGGGCCTGTTGTGATGAATCTCTGTATCTCCAGCCAGGGCCTGTTGTGATGAATCTCTGTTGTGATGAATCTCTGTATCTCCAGCCAGGGCCTGTTGTGATGAATCTCTGTATCTCCAGTCAGTGCCTGTTGTGATGAATCTCTGTTGTGATGAATCTCCGTATCTCCTGCCAGGGCCTGTTGTGATGAATCTCTGTTGTGATGAATCTCCGTATCTCCTGCCAGGGCCTGTTGTGATGAATCTCTGTTGTGATGAATCTCCGTATCTCCAGCCAGGGCCTGTTGTGATGAATCTCTGTATCTCCAGTCAGGGCCTGTTGTGATGAATCTCTGTTGTGATGAATCTCCGTATCTCCTGCCAGGGCCTGTTGTGATGAATCTCTGTTGTGATGAATCTCCGTATCTCCTGCCAGGGCCTGTTGTGATGAATCTCTGTTGTGATGAATCTCCGTATCTCCAGCCAGGGCCTGTTGTGATGAATCTCTGTATCTCCAGCCAGGGCCTGTTGTGATGAATCTCTGTTGTGATGAATCTCCGTATCTCCAGCCAGGGCCTGTTGTGATGAATCTCTGTATCTCCAGCCAGGGCCTGTTGTGATGAATCTCTGTATCTCCAGCCAGGGCCTGTTGTGATGAATCTCTGTTGTGATGAATCTCTGTATCTCCAGCCAGGGCCTGTTGTGATGAATCTCTGTTGTGATGAATCTCTATCTCCAGCCAGGGCCTGTTGTGATGAATCTCCGTATCTCCAGCCAGGGCCTGTTGTGATGAAGTATGTCCTCATTCTGGGAAAAATCCAATTGGTGGATGATATCCATTTTTACATGTTTTGATCAAATAAAAAAATAATTTGATTAAGTTTGATAAAGTGGCGGACATTAATTCCAGGTTAACTATATATGAAGACAGGCCGGGTTCTTCTTATAGTCTCAGACATGCAGCTCTGGCTAAGGACAAGGCTACGTGGTTAGAGTGATGAAGAGGAGGACAAGGCTAGGTGGTTAGGTGTATGAGTTAGAGGGATGAAGAGGAGGACATTAGTTACAGGTTTAAAGTTTACAACTCTATATGATGAGAGAGCTCTGGTTCTCCTTTTAGATTCTCATCCATGCTAATGCTAAGTACATGACAGTTAGCATGATAAAGTAGCCATGTCTCTGCTCCTCTCCTCCTCCCCAAGCCTGATGCAGCGATAGGTATGTGAGGTGGAATCAGCTCTCCCCTGGAAGACAGAAGGTTGGTTCTCCTTTTAGCCCTGGCCAGAGCAAGGCTAGATATGAGTTAGAAGCCATGCAGCACTAGACTAGATATGAGTTATAATAAACCATGTAACACTAGACTAGATATGAGTTATAATAAACCATGCAACACTAGACTAGATATGAGTTAGAAGCCATGCAGCACTAGACTAGATATGAGTTATAATAAACCATGCAACACTAGACTAGATATGAGTTATAATAAACCATGCAACACTAGACTAGATATGAGTTATAATAAACCATGCAACACTAGACTAGATATGAGTTATAATAAACCATGCAACACTAGACTAGATATGAGTTATAATAAACCATGTAGCACTAGACTAGATATGAGTTATAATAAACCATGCAGCACTAGACTAGATATGAGTTATAATAAACCATGTAGTACTAGACTAGATATGAGTTATAATAAACCATGCAACACTAGACTAGATATGAGTTATAATAAACCATGTAACA
Organism: Oncorhynchus mykiss; assembly: GCF_013265735.2. NCBI lineage: Eukaryota > Metazoa > Chordata > Actinopteri > Salmoniformes > Salmonidae > Oncorhynchus > Oncorhynchus mykiss. Next base: position 73,962,755 of record NC_048579.1, on the reverse strand, counting down.
CTAGACTAGATATGAGTTATAATAAACCATGCAACACTAGACTAGATATGAGTTAGAATAAACCATGTAGCACTAGACTAGATATGAGTTATAATAAACCATGCAACACTAGACTAGATATGAGTTATAATAAACCATGCAGTACTAGACTAGATATGAGTTATAATAAACCATGTAACACTAGACTAGATATGAGTTATAATAAACCATGCAACACTAGACTAGATATGAGTTAGAATAAACCATGTAGCACTAGACTAGATATGAGTTATAATAAACCATGCAACACTAGACTAGATATGAGTTATAATAAACCATGCAACACTAGACTAGATATGAGTTATAATAAACCATGCAACACTAGACTAGATATGAGTTATAATAAACCATGCAACACTAGACTAGATATGAGTTAGAAGCCATGCAGCACTAGACTAGATATGAGTTATAATAAACCATGTAACACTAGACTAGATATGAGTTATAATAAACCATGCAGCACTAGACTAGATATGAGTTATAATAAACCATGTAGCACTAGACTAGATATGAGTTATAATAAACCATGTAGCACTAGACTAGATATGAGTTATAATAAACCATGCAGCACTAGACTAGATATGAGTTATAATAAACCATGCAACACTAGACTAGATATGAGTTATAATAAACCATGCAACACTAGACTAGATATGAGTTATAATAAACCATGTAACACTAGACTAGATATGAGTTATAATAAACCATGTAACACTAGACTAGATATGAGTTATAATAAACCATGCAGCACTAGACTAGATATGAGTTATAATAAACCATGTAGCACTAGACTAGATATGAGTTATAATAAACCATGTAACACTAGACTAGATATGAGTTATAATAAACCATGCAACACTAGACTAGATATGAGTTATAATAAACCATGCAGCACTAGACTAGATATGAGTTATAATAAACCATGCAACACTAGACTAGATATGAGTTATAATAAACCATGCAGCACTAGACTAGATATGAGTTATAATAAACCATGTAGCACTAGACTAGATATGAGTTATAATAAACCATGCAGCACTAGACTAGATATGAGTTATAATAAACCATGCAACACTAGACTAGATATGAGTTATAATAAACCATGCAGCACTAGACTAGATATGAGTTATAATAAACCATGTAGCACTAGACTAGATATGAGTTATAATAAACCATGCAGCACTAGACTAGATATGAGTTATAATAAACCATGCAACACTAGACTAGATATGAGTTATAATAAACCATGTAGCACTAGACTAGATATGAGTTATAATAAACCATGTAGCACTAGACTAGATATGAGTTATAATAAACCATGTAGCACTAGACTAGATATGAGTTATAATAAACCATGCAACACTAGACTAGATATGAGTTATAATAAACCATGTAGCACTAGACTAGATATGAGTTAGAAGCCATGCAGCACTAGACTAGATATGAGTTATAATAAACCATGCAACACTAGACTAGATATGAGTTATAATAAACCATGTAACACTAGACTAGATATGAGTTATAATAAACCATGCAACACTAGACTAGATATGAGTTATAATAAACCATGCAGTACTAGACTAGATATGAGTTATAATAAACCATGTAGCACTAGACTAGATATGAGTTATAATAAACCATGCAGCACTAGACTAGATATGAGTTATAATAAACCATGTAGCACTAGACTAGATATGAGTTATAATAAACCATGTAGCACTAGACTAGATATGAGTTATAATAAACCATGCAACACTAGACTAGATATGAGTTATAATAAACCATGCAACACTAGACTAGATATGAGTTATAATAAACCATGCAACACTAGACTAGATATGAGTTAGAAGCCATGCAACACTAGACTAGATATGTGTTATAATAAACCATGCAGCACTAGACTAGATATGAGTTAGAAGCCATGCAACACTAGACTAGATATGAGTTATAATAAACCATGTAACACTAGACTAGATATGAGTTATAATAAACCATGCAGCACTAGACTAGATATGAGTTATAATAAACCATGCAGCACTAGACTAGATATGAGTTATAATAAACCATGCAGCACTAGACTAGATATGAGTTAGAAGCCATGTAGCACTAGACTAGATATGAGTTATAATAAACCATGTAGCACTAGACTAGATATGAGTTATAATAAACCATGCAACACTAGACTAGATATGAGTTATAATAAACCATGTAACACTAGACTAGATATGAGTTATAATAAACCATGCAACACTAGACTAGATATGAGTTATAATAAACCATGCAACACTAGACTAGATATGAGTTATAATAAACCATGCAACACTAGACTAGATATGAGTTATAATAAACCATGCAACACTAGACTAGATATGAGTTAGAATAAACCATGTAACACTAGACTAGATATGAGTTATAATAAACCATGCAGCACTAGACTAGATATGAGTTATAATAAACCATGCAACACTAGACTAGATATGAGTTAGAAGCCATGCAGCACTAGACTAGATATGAGTTATAATAAACCATGCAGCACTAGACTAGATATGAGTTAGAAGCCATGCAACACTAGACTAGATATGAGTTATAATAAACCATGCAACACTAGACTAGATATGAGTTAGAAGCCATGCAACACTAGACTAGATATGAGTTATAATAAACCATGTAACACTAGACTAGATATGAGTTATAATAAACCATGTAGCACTAGACTAGATATGAGTTATAATAAACCATGCAGCACTAGACTAGATATGAGTTATAATAAACCATGTAGCACTAGACTAGATATGAGTTATAATAAACCATGCAGCACTAGACTAGATATGAGTTATAATAAACCATGCAACACTAGACTAGATATGAGTTATAATAAACCATGCAGCACTAGACTAGATATGAGTTATAATAAACCATGTAGCACTAGACTAGATATGAGTTATAATAAACCATGCAGCACTAGACTAGATATGAGTTATAATAAACCATGCAACACTAGACTAGATATGAGTTATAATAAACCATGTAGCACTAGACTAGATATGAGTTATAATAAACCATGTAGCACTAGACTAGATATGAGTTATAATAAACCATGTAGCACTAGACTAGATATGAGTTATAATAAACCATGCAACACTAGACTAGATATGAGTTATAATAAACCATGTAGCACTAGACTAGATATGAGTTAGAAGCCATGCAGCACTAGACTAGATATGAGTTATAATAAACCATGCAACACTAGACTAGATATGAGTTATAATAAACCATGTAACACTAGACTAGATATGAGTTATAATAAACCATGCAACACTAGACTAGATATGAGTTATAATAAACCATGCAGTACTAGACTAGATATGAGTTATAATAAACCATGTAGCACTAGACTAGATATGAGTTATAATAAACCATGCAGCACTAGACTAGATATGAGTTATAATAAACCATGTAGCACTAGACTAGATATGAGTTATAATAAACCATGTAGCACTAGACTAGATATGAGTTATAATAAACCATGCAACACTAGACTAGATATGAGTTATAATAAACCATGCAACACTAGACTAGATATGAGTTATAATAAACCATGCAACACTAGACTAGATATGAGTTAGAAGCCATGCAACACTAGACTAGATATGTGTTATAATAAACCATGCAGCACTAGACTAGATATGAGTTAGAAGCCATGCAACACTAGACTAGATATGAGTTATAATAAACCATGTAACACTAGACTAGATATGAGTTATAATAAACCATGCAGCACTAGACTAGATATGAGTTATAATAAACCATGCAGCACTAGACTAGATATGAGTTATAATAAACCATGCAGCACTAGACTAGATATGAGTTAGAAGCCATGTAGCACTAGACTAGATATGAGTTATAATAAACCATGTAGCACTAGACTAGATATGAGTTATAATAAACCATGCAACACTAGACTAGATATGAGTTATAATAAACCATGTAACACTAGACTAGATATGAGTTATAATAAACCATGCAACACTAGACTAGATATGAGTTATAATAAACCATGCAACACTAGACTAGATATGAGTTATAATAAACCATGCAACACTAGACTAGATATGAGTTATAATAAACCATGCAACACTAGACTAGATATGAGTTAGAATAAACCATGTAACACTAGACTAGATATGAGTTATAATAAACCATGCAGCACTAGACTAGATATGAGTTATAATAAACCATGCAACACTAGACTAGATATGAGTTAGAAGCCATGCAGCACTAGACTAGATATGAGTTATAATAAACCATGCAGCACTAGACTAGATATGAGTTAGAAGCCATGCAACACTAGACTAGATATGAGTTATAATAAACCATGTAACACTAGACTAGATATGAGTTATAATAAACCATGTAGCACTAGACTAGATATGAGTTATAATAAACCATGCAACACTAGACTAGATATGAGTTATAATAAACCATGTAGCACTAGACTAGATATGAGTTATAATAAACCATGCAACACTAGACTAGATATGAGTTATAATAAACCATGTAGCACTAGACTAGATATGAGTTATAATAAACCATGCAACACTAGACTAGATATGAGTTATAATAAACCATGCAACACTAGACTAGATATGAGTTATAATAAACCATGCAACACTAGACTAGATATGAGTTAGAAGCCATGCAGCACTAGACTAGATATGAGTTATAATAAACCATGTAGCACTAGACTAGATATGAGTTATAATAAACCATGTAGCACTAGACTAGATATGAGTTATAATAAACCATGTAGCACTAGACTAGATATGAGTTATAATAAACCATGTAGCACTAGACTAGATATGAGTTAGAAGCCATGCAGCACTAGACTATATATGAGTTATAATAAACCATGCAGCACTAGACTAGATATGAGTTATAATAAACCATGTAGCACTAGACTAGATATGAGTTATAATAAACCATGCAGCACTAGACTAGATATGAGTTATAATAAACCATGCAGCACTAGACTAGATATGAGTTATAATAAACCATGCAACACTAGACTAGATATGAGTTAGAAGCCATGCAGTACTAGACTAGATATGAGTTATAATAAACCATGCAGCACTAGACTAGATATCAGTTATAATAAACCATGTAACACTAGACTAGATATGAGTTATAATAAACCATGCAACACTAGACTAGATATGAGTTATAATAATCCATGTAACACTAGACTAGATATGAGTTATAATAAACCATGCAGCACTAGACTAGATATGAGTTATAATAAACCATGCAACACTAGACTAGATATGAGTTATAATAAACCATGTAGCACTAGACTAGATATGAGTTATAATAAACCATGCAGCACTAGACTAGATATGAGTTATAATAAACCATGTAGCACTAGACTAGATATGAGTTATAATAAACCATGCAACACTAGACTAGATATGAGTTATAATAAACCATGCAGTACTAGACTAGATATGAGTTATAATAAACCATGCAACACTAGACTAGATATGAGTTATAATAAACCATGTAACACTAGACTAGATATGAGTTATAATAAACCATGCAACACTAGACTAGATATGAGTTAGAAGTCATGCAGCACTAGACTAGATATGAGTTATAATAAACCATGTAGCACTAGACTAGATATGAGTTATAATAAACCATGCAACACTAGACTAGATATGAGTTATAATAAACCATGCAACACTAGACTAGATATGAGTTAGAAGCCATGCAACACTAGACTAGATATGAGTTATAATAAACCATGTAGCGCTAGACTAGATATGAGTTATAATAAACCATGTAGCACTAGACTAGATATGAGTTATAATAAACCATGCAACACTAGACTAGATATGAGTTATAATAAACCATGCAACACTAGACTAGATATGAGTTATAATAAACCATGCAGCACTAGACTAGATATGAGTTAGAAGCCATGCAGCACTAGACTAGATATGAGTTATAATAAACCATGTAGCACTAGACTAGATATGAGTTATAATAAACCATGTAGCACTAGACTAGATATGAGTTATAATAAACCATGTAGCACTAGACTAGATATGAGTTATAATAAACCATGCAACACTAGACTAGATATGAGTTATAATAAACCATGCAACACTAGACTAGATATGAGTTATAATAAACCATGCAACACTAGACTAGATATGAGTTATAATAAACCATGCAACACTAGACTAGATATGAGTTATAATAAACCATGCAGCACTAGACTAGATATGAGTTAGAATAAACCATGCAACACTAGACTAGATATGAGTTAGAATAAACCATGTAGCACTAGACTAGATATGAGTTATAATAAACCATGTAGCACTAGACTAGATATGAGTTATAATAAACCATGCAGCACTAGACTAGATATGAGTTATAATAAACCATGCAGCACTAGACTAGATATGAGTTATAATAAACCATGTAGCACTAGACTAGATATGAGTTATAATAAACCATGTAGCACTAGACTAGATATGAGTTATAATAAACCATGCAGCACTAGACTAGATATGAGTTATAATAAACCATGTAGCACTAGACTAGATATGAGTTATAATAAACCATGTAGCACTAGACTAGATATGAGTTATAATAAACCATGCAGCACTAGACTAGATATGAGTTAGAATAAACCATGTAGCACTAGACTAGATATGAGTTATAATAAACCATGTAGCACTAGACTAGATATGAGTTATAATAAACCATGCAGTACTAGACTAGATATGAGTTAGAAGCCATGCAGCACTAGACTAGATTTGAGTTATAATAAACCATGTAGCACTAGACTAGATATGAGTTATAATAAACCATGTAGCACTAGACTAGATATGAGTTATAATAAACCATGCAGCACTAGACTAGATATGAGTTAGAATAAACCATGTAGCACTAGACTAGATATGAGTTATAATAAACCATGCAACACTAGACTAGATATGAGTTATAATAAACCATGCAGCACTAGACTAGATATGAGTTATAATAAACCATGTAGCACTAGACTAGATATGAGTTAGAAGCCATGCAGCACTAGACTAGATATGAGTTATAATAAACCATGCAGCACTAGACTAGATATGAGTTATAATAAACCATGCAACACTAGACTAGATATGAGTTATAATAAACCATGTAGCACTAGACTAGATATGAGTTATAATAAACCATGTAGCACTAGACTAGATATGAGTTATAATAAACCATGCAGCACTAGACTAGATATGAGTTATAATAAACCATGTAGCACTAGACTAGATATGAGTTATAATAAACCATGTAGCACTAGACTAGATATGAGTTATAATAAACCATGTAACACTAGACTAGATATGAGTTATAATAAACCATGCAGTACTAGACTAGATATGAGTTAGAAGCCATGCAGCACTAGACTAGATATGAGTTATAATAAACCATGTAGCACTAGACTAGATATGAGTTATAATAAACCATGCAGCACTAGACTAGATATGAGTTATAATAAACCATGTAGCACTAGACTAGATATGAGTTATAATAAACCATGTAGCACTAGACTAGATATGAGTTATAATAAACCATGCAACACTAGACTAGATATGAGTTAGAAGCCATGCAGTGCTAGACTAGGTGTGTTTAAGTTAGTGATGAAGTGGCTAGGTCTCCCTCTCCTCTCCAGACCTGATGGATGAGCCCCACTTACAGACAGATCATCTCTAATCTAGACCCATCAGGCAGCCCAGCAACGCTCAGCTTGATGAACCAGAGGAATGGAGGCTGGTCCTCAGATTGATACTGGCATCCTACCAGGTCCCCATCATGACACACACACACGCACGCAGTAACACACACATACACACACACGCACGTGCACACACATGCAGACACACGCACTCACACACACGCGCACACACGCACATACACACACACACGCACGCAGTCACACCCACACGCACACACGCACATGCACACACACACACATGCACATGCACACAGAGCGAGAAACACACCCTGGAAAAGGAACCACTTGGTTTATTGGGATTCAAAGAAACAAGACTCACTGGTCGGATGAAACCTAGATTGAACTCTTTGGCCTGAATGCCAAACGTCACGTCTGGAGAAAACCTGGCACCATCCCTACGGTGAAGCATGGTGGTGGCAGCATCACGTCTGGAGGAAACCTGGCACCATCCCTACGGTGAAGCATGGTGGTGGCAGCATCACGTCTGGAGGAAACCTGGCACCATCCCTACGGTGAAGCATGGTGGTGGCAGCATCACGTCTGGAGGAAACCTGGCACCATCCCTACGGTGAAGCCTGGTGTTGGCAGCATCACGTCTGGAGGAAACCTGGCACCATCCCTACGGTGAAGCCTGGTGTTGGCAGCATCACGTCTGGAGGAAACCTGGCACCATCCCTACGGTGAAGCCTGGTGTTGGCAGCATCACGTCTGGAGGAAACCCGGCACCATCCCTACGGTGAAGTATGTTTTTTGTTTGTTATCATCATGCTGTTGGGGTGTTTTTCAGCGGCAGGGACCGGGAGACTAGTCAGGATCGAGGGAAAGATGAACGGAGCAAAGTACAGAGAGATCCTTGATGAAAACCTGCTCTAGAGCGCTCAGGATCTCAGACTGGGGGGGAAGGTTGACCTTCCAACAGGACAACGACCCTAAGCACACAGCCAAGACAACACAGGAGTGGCTTCGGGAAAAGTCTCTGAATGTCCTTGAGTGGCCCAGCCAGAGCCCGGACTTGAACCCGATCGAAAATCTCTGGAGAGACCTGAAAATAGCTGTGCAGCGACGCTCTCCATCCATCCTGACAGAGCTTGAGAGGATCTGCAGAGGAGAATGGGAGAAACTCCTCAAATACAGGTGTGCCAAGCTTGTCGCGTCAAACCAAAGACGACTCGAGGCTGTAATCGCAAAGGTTAATAAAGTACTGAGTAAAATGTGTTTATGTAAATGGTTTATTTTTTATTTTTTGCAAAAATGTCCCCCAAAAAAATCCTGTTTTTATAGTCATTATGGGGTATTGTGTTTATATCTATTAGGATTATTATTATTATTTTTTAAAGTTAATATTTCTCTCCACCCCATGGCAAAATGAGTAGAATTGCAAGAAAGTAACTTTTTACTGTTAGTCTAAACCTACTTTTTACGAAGCATGTTACAAATAAACATTTGATTTGAGAGGGCTGAATTTGTCAAAAGGCCGTAGAGCCAGTCGCTCAGAGCTGACAAATCGCTTCGCTTGGATTGATTGTTTTTCTCTTGTTTTATTCATCAACGCGTTTCTCTTTTTTAGGGGCCGGGAGCAGATGTGAATAACGACACACTGCTGGCCATATTCTCTCGCTCTCTCTCTCTCTCTCTCTCTCTCTCTCTCTCTCTCTCTCTCTGTCCCCCTCTCTCTCTTTCTCTCTCTCTCTCTCTCTGTCTCTGTCTGTCTCTCTCTCCCCCTCTCTCTCTCTCTGTCTCTGTCTGTCTCTCTCTCCCCCTCTCTCTCTTTCTCTCTCTCTCTCTCTCTCTCTCTGTCTCTCTCTGTCTCTCTCTCCCCCTCTCTCTCTTTCTCTCTCTCTCTCTCTCTCTCTCTCTCTCTCTCTCTGTCTCTCTCTCTCCCCCTCTCTCTCTTTCTCTCTCTCTCTGCAGGCCAAATCCACAGTTCAGCCCACAATGTAGTTCATAATGAGGACGAAATGTGCGTTTAGAGAGAAGAACAGGACGGTGTCAGTAATACCTTAACTATTCATTATCAGCCCAGGGTTTCATCTGTCATTCTGTGTGTAGGTAGGCTCATGACTTCTCTCAACAGCAACATATTGCATATGGTTTTTATAAATGACTGAGTAGCTGGGTTCTGCTCTGCCCTCTGTCCCTCACACACACACACACACACACACACACACACACACACACACACACACACACACACACACACACACACACACACACACACACACACACACACAGACACACACACACACACACACACACACACACACACACACACACACACACACACACACACACACACAGACATAATGATGGAGGAAAAATGTCACTGTTCTCTGATTGATAATTCACACATCTGATGTTGGGGGGGTATTAATTTCAAATTTAGTCAAGTCTGTGGAGGAAAAATGATTTGAGGATTATTGATTTTTAGGAAACAGACTAAAATATGTGAAGTTAAAAGATGAAGTTTGAAATGTAACAAGGATTATTATAAGAGCAGACCTCAACATATCCATATTTATATTTATTATGAATTTAACACGTTTCAATACATCTGACTGAATAGATGTAGGGTGCAACAGGAGAGATGAAAATAATCATTTCTCATTAAGACAAAAAAATAAATAATATTTGTATAATATATTATTCTTCTAAAATGAAACACACTGAATAAATAAAATGTAAGTACATAATATGCTTAACATATTTATACATATTTATACATAATGTACATGACTGTTCTAAGAATCTGTCATGTATCTTAGATATAAATAATGTTCATGGGGTTTAAAAGCGTTACCAACACCTTTGATGAATCCCTCCTTTGGGGTCACGAAAACACCGTATACCACCCGCCACAGTCTGTCTCTCTCTCTCTCTCTGTCTCTCTCTCTCTCTCTCTCTCTCTCTCTCTCTCTCTCTCTCTCTGTCTCTCTCTCTCTCTCTGTCTCTCTCTCTCTCTCTCTCTCTCTCTCTCTCTCTCCCTCTCTCTGTCTCTCCCTCTCTCTCTCCCTCTCTCCCTGTCTCTCTCTCTTTCTCCCTCTCTCTCTCTCTCTCTCTCTCTCTCTCTCCCTCTCTCCCTGTCTCTCTCTCTTTCTCCCTCTCTCTCTCTCTCTCTCCCTCCCTCTCTCTCTCTCCCAGTCTCTCTCTTCCTCCCTCCCTCCCTCCCTCTCCCTCCCCCATCTCTCCCTCCATCCATTCGGCATTTGCCATGGTAGCTTAATGAGAAATAGGGTGAAATAAGGAAATGTTAACGTGTCTGATTGATGACCACCAAATATGTCCAGGTCGGTCCAGTGTAATGGAACGACGCCGGTGGTCATTGATTAGTGTTCTGTTATCGAGGGCCAGCACATTGATCTGTGTCTACCTCCCAAATGGCACCCTATTCCCTACATAGTGCACTACTTTTTGATCAGAACTTTTATGAGCCCTGGTCTTTATGAGCCCTTCCCCTGTATAGGGAATAGGGCTCTGTTCTAAAGTAGTGCACTATATAGGGAATAGGGTGTAATTTGGGATGTATATTCAATGGTTCAGGGGAGGGAAGATACAGCTCTCCAGCACAGCACTGATTTGACAAAAATATGTTTTATATCTATGTGTTGCTAGATGAAGACAGGATAAATAATGTTTTATATATCTATGTGTTGCTAGATGAAGATAAATAATGTTTTAAATAATGTTTTATATATTTATGTGTTGCTAGATGAAGACAGGATAAATAATGTTTTATATATTTATGTGTTGCCAGATGAAGACAGGATAAATAATGTTTTATATATTTATGTGTTGCCAGATGAAGACAGGATAAATAATGTTTTATATATTTATGTGTTGCTAGATGAAGACAGGATAAATAATGTTTTATATATTTATGTGTTGCTAGATGAAGACAGGATAAATAATGTTTTATATATTTATGTGTTGCTAGATGAAGACAGGATAAATAATGTTTTATATATTTATGTGTTGCTAGATGAAGACAGGATAAATAATGTTTTATATATTTATGTGTTGCTAGATGAAGACAGGATAAATAATGTTTTATATATTTATGTGATGCTAGATGAAGACAGGATAAATAATGTTTTATATATTTATGTGTTGCTAGATGAAGACAGGATAAATAATGTTTTATATATTTATGTGATGCTAGATGAAGACAGGATAAATAATGTTTTATATATTTATGTGTTGCTAGATGAAGACAGGATAAATAATGTTTTATATATCTATGTGTTGCTAGATGAAGACAGGATAAATAATGTTTTATATATTTATGTGTTGCTAGATGAAGACAGGATAAATAATGTTTTATATATCTATGTGATGCTAGATGAAGACAGGATAAATAATGTTTTATATATTTATGTGTTGCTAGATGAAGACAGGATAAATAATGTTTTATATATTTATGTGTTGCTAGATGAAGACAGGATAAATAATGTTTTATATATTTATGTGTTGCTAGATGAAGACAGGATAAATAATGTTTTATATATTTATGTGTTGCTAGATGAAGACAGGATAAATAATGTTTTATATATTTATGTGTTGCTAGATGAAGACAGGATAAATAATGTTTTATATATTTATGTGTTGCTAGATGAAGACAGGATAAATAATGTTTTATATATTTATGTGTTGCTAGATGAAGACAGGATAAATAATGTTTTATATATCTATGTGATGCTAGATGAAGACAGGATATATTCCCACATCCCACATTTTCATATCCGTTTGGTGGTGGAGCTGATTCTATTTTTCAACAAGTTGTGTTATTAGACAGGAAATGAGTCCCGTTTTAGATGAGATATTTAGTATCCTCACTAGTTCTATAGATGAGATATTTAGTATCCTCACTAGTTCTATAGATGAGATATTTAGTATCCTCACTAGTTCTATAGATGAGATATTTAGCATCCTCACTAGTTCTATAGATGATATATTTAGTATCCTCACTAGTTCTATAGATGAGATATTTAGTATCCTCACTAGTTCTATAGATGAGATATTTAGTATCCTCACTAGTTCTATAGATGAGATATTTAGTATCCTCACTAGTTCTATAGATTAGATATTTAGTATCCTCACTAGTTCTATAGATGAGATATTTAGTATCCTCACTAGTTCTATAGATGAGATATTTAGTATCCTCACTAGTTCTATAGATGAGATATTTAGTATCCTCACTAGTTCTATAGATGAGATATTTAGTATCCTCACTAGTTCTATAGATGAGATATTTAGTATCCTCACTAGTTCTATAGATGAGATATTTAGTATCCTCACTAGTTCTATAGATGAGATATTTAGTATCCTCACTAGTTCTATAGATGAGATATTTAGTATCCTCACAAGACCTTCTGTGACATTCATGTTAACCTTTTACTGCAGTGGGCTAAATCAGGGTCACACAGAGTGATTATTGGTAGACTTAAACAAATCTACTTTGAAACTAAAGTATACTCCCTCACACACATGGTTATGGGCTTATGAAAAAAGAAGACACCTGTATCATGTCAGATACAGAGTTGACATGTATTGCATTTTGAGTTTGCATCCCGATATCACACTTTATATACTGTACCTGTCAAAAGTTTGGACACACCAACTCATTCAAGGGTTTTTCTTAATTTTTTTTACAATTTTCTACATTGTAGAATAATAGTGAAGACGTCAAAACTATGAAATAACACCCATGGAATCATCAGTTTTAAACAAAACACATTCTTCAAAGTAGGCACCCTTTGCCTTGATGACTGCTTAGCATACTCTTGGCATTCTCTCAACCAGCTTCATGAGGTAGTCACCTGGAATGCATTTCAATTAACAGGTGTGCCTTCTTAAAAGTTGATTTGTGGAATTTCTTTCCTTCTTAATGCGTTTGAAATAAGACAAATGGAATCATGTAGTAACCACAAAAAATATTCTTCAAAATAGCCACCCTCTTGGCATTCTCTCAACCAGCTTCATGAGGTAGTCACCTGGAATGCATTTCAATTAACAGGTGTGCCTTGTTAAAAGTTATTTATTTGTTCATGCGTTTGAGCCAATCAGGTAGGGGTGGTATACAGAAGATAGCCCTATTTGGTAAAAGACCAAGTCCATATTATGGAAAGAACAGCTCAAATATGCAAAGAGAAATGACAGTCCATCATTACTTTAAGACATGAAGGTCAGTCAATATGTAAAATATCAAGGACTTTGAAAGTTTCTTCAAGTGCAGTCACAAGAACCATCAAGCGCTATGATGACTGGCTCTCATGAGGACCGCCACAGGAAAGGAAGACCCAGAGTTACCTCTGCTGCAGAGGATAAGTTCATTAGAGTTAACTGCACCTCAGATTGCAGCCCAAATAAATGCTTGGTCGAATTCCTGCAGAGAAACCACTACTAAAGAACAACAATTGTATTTATTTTAATTTGACCTTTATTTAACTAGGCAAGTCAGTTAAAGAACACATTCTTATTTTCAATGATGGCCTAGGAACAGTGGGGTTAACTGCCTGTTCAGGGACAGAACGACAGATTTGTACCTTGTCAGCTCGGGGATATGGATTGCAACCTTCCGGTTACTAGTCCAACACTCTAACCACTAGGCTACCCTGCCGCCCCTCCACTCTAACCACTAGGCTACCCTGCCGCCCCTCCACTCTAACCACTAGCTACCCTGCCGCCCCTCCACTCTAACCACTAGGCTACCCTGCCGCCCCTCCACTCTAACCACTAGGCTACCCTGCCGGCCCTCCACTCTAACCACTAGGCTACGCTGCCGCCCCTCCACTCTAACCACTAGGCTACCCTGCCGGCCCTCCACTCTAACCACTAGGCTACGCTGCCGCCCCTCCACTCTAACCACTAGCTACCCTGCCGCCCCTCCACTCTAACCACTAGCTACCCTGCCGCCCCTCCACTCTAACCACTAGGCTACCCTGCCACCCCTCCACTCTAACCACTAGGCTACCCTGTCACCCCTCCACTCTAACCACTAGGCTACCCTGCCGCCCCTCCACTCTAACCACTAGGCTACCCTGCCGCCCCTCCACTCTAACCACTAGGCTACCCTGCCGCCCCTCCACTCTAACCACTAGGCTACGCTGCCGCCCCTCCACTCTAACCACTAGGCTACCCTGCCGCCCCTCCACTCTAACCACTAGGCTACCCTGCCGCCCCTCCACTCTAACCACTAGGCTACCCTGCTGCCCCTCCACTCTAACCACTAGGCTACCCTGCCGCCCCTCCACTCTAACCACTAGGCTACCCTGCCGCCCCTCCACTCTAACCACTAGGCTACCCTACCGCCTCTACACTCTAACCACTAGGCTACCCTGCCGCCCCTCCACTCTAACCACTAGGCTACCCTACCACCTCTACACTCTAACCACTAGGCTACCCTGCCGCCCCTCCACTCTAACCACTAGGCTACCCTACCGCCTCTACACTCTAACCACTAGGCTACCCTACCGCCTCTACACTCTAACCACTAGGCTACCCTACCGCCTCTACACTCTAACCACTAGGCTACCCTGCCGCCCCTCCACTCTAACCACTAGGCTACCCTGCCGCCCCTCCACTCTAACCACTAGGCTACCCTACCGCCTCTACACTCTAACCACTAGGCTACCCTACCGCCTCTACACTCTAACCACTAGGCTACCCTACCGCCTCTACACTCTAACCACTAGGCTACCCTGCCGCCCCTCCACTCTAACCACTAGGCTACCCTGCCGCCCCTCCACTCTAACCACTAGGCTACCCTGCCGCCCCTCCACTCTAACCACTAGGCTACCCTACCGCCTCTACACTCTAACCACTAGGCTACCCTGCCGCCCCTCCACTCTAACCACTAGGCTACCCTACCGCCTCTACACTCTAACCACTAGGCTACCCTACCGCCTCTACACTCTAACCACTAGGCTACCCTACCGCCTCTACACTCTAACCACTAGGCTACCCTGCCGCCCCTCCACTCTAACCACTAGGCTACCCTGCCGCCCCTCCACTCTAACCACTAGGCTACCCTACCGCCTCTACACTCTAACCACTAGGCTACCCTACCGCCTCTACACTCTAACCACTAGGCTACCCTACCGCCTCTACACTCTAACCACTAGGCTACCCTGCCGCCCCTCCACTCTAACCACTAGGCTACCCTGCCGCCCCTCCACTCTAACCACTAGGCTACCCTACCGCCTCTACACTCTAACCACTAGGCTACCCTACCGCCTCTACACTCTAACCACTAGGCTACCCTACCGCCTCTACACTCTAACCACTAGGCTACCCTGCCGCCCCTCCACTCTAACCACTAGGCTACCCTGCCGCCCCTCCACTCTAACCACTAGGCTACCCTGCCGCCCCTCCACTCTAACCACTAGGCTACCCTACCGCCTCTACACTCTAACCACTAGGCTACCCTGCCGCCCCTCCACTCTAACCACTAGGCTACCCTACCGCCTCTACACTCTAACCACTAGGCTACCCTACCGCCTCTACACTCTAACCACTAGGCTACCCTACCGCCTCTACACTCTAACCACTAGGCTACCCTACCGCCTCTACACTCTAACCACTAGGCTACCCTGCCGCCCCTCCACTCTAACCACTAGGCTACCCTGCCGCCCCTCCACTCTAACCACTAGGCTACCCTACCGCCTCTACACTCTAACCACTAGGCTACCCTGCCGCCCCTCCACTCTAACCACTAGGCTACCCTACCGCCTCTACACTCTAACCACTAGGCTACCCTGCCGCCCCTCCACTCTAACCACTAGGCTACCCTACCGCCTCTACACTCTAACCACTAGGCTACCCTGCCGCCCCTCCACTCTAACCACTAGGCTACCCTGCCGCCCCTCCACTCTAACCACTAGGCTACCCTGCCGCCCCTCCACTCTAACCACTAGGCTACCCTGCCGCCCCTCCACTCTAACCACTAGGCTACCCTGCCGCCCCTCCACTCTAACCACTAGGCTACCCTGCCGCCCCTCCACTCTAACCACTAGGCTACCCTGCCGCCCCTCCACTCTAACCACTAGGCTACCCTGCCGCCCCTCCACTCTAACCACTAGGCTACCCTGCCACCCCTCCACTCTAACCACTAGGCTACCCTGCCGCCCCTCCACTCTAACCACTAGG
>NC_048579.1:73930789-73940789 GCF_013265735.2 Oncorhynchus mykiss | reverse complement strand
TGCTTCCAGCCTCTGGTATGGACTCAGTGGTGCTGTTATAGTAGAACTCTGCTGCTTCCAGCCTCTGGTATAGAATCAGTGGTGCTGTTATAGTAGAACTCTGCTGCTTCCAGCCTCTGGTATAGACTCAGTGGTGCTGTTATAGTAGAACTCTACTGCTTCCAGCCTCTGGTATAGACTCAGTGGTGCTGTTATAGTAGAACTCTACTGCTTCCAGCCTCTAGTATGGACTCAGTGGTGCTGTTATAGTAGAACTCTGCTGCTTCCAGCCTCTGGTATGGACTCAGTGGTGCTGTTATAGTAGAACTCTACTGCTTCCAGACTCTGGTATGGACTCAGTGGTGCTGTTATAGTAGAACTCTACTGCTTCCAGACTCTGGTATGGACTCAGTGGTGCTGTTATAGTAGAACTCTACTGCTTCCAGCCTCTGGTATGGACTCAGTGGTGCTGTTATAGTAGAACTCTGCTGCTTCCAGCCTCTGGTATGGACTCAGTAGTGCTGTTATAGTAGAACTCTGCTGCTTCCAGCCTCTGGTATGGACTCAGTGGTGCTGTTATAGTAGAACTCTACTGCTTCCAGCCTCTGGTATGGACTCAGTGGTGCTGTTATAGTAGAACTCTACTGCTTCCAGCCTCTGGTATGGACTCAGTGGTGCTGTTATAGTAGAACTCTGCTGCTTCCAGCCTCTGGTATAGAATCAGTGGTGCTGTTATAGTAGAACTCTGCTGCTTCCAGCCTCTGGTATAGACTCAGTGGTGCTGTTATAGTATAACTCTACTGCTTCCAGCCTCTGGTATGGACTCAGTGGTGCTGTTATAGTAGAACTCTACTGCTTCCAGCCTCTGGTATAGACTCAGTGGTGCTGTTATAGTATAACTCCACTGCTTTCAGCCTCTGGTATGGACTCAGTGGTGCTGTCATAGTAGAACTCTGCTGCTTCCAGCCTCTGGTATGGACTCAGTGGTGCTGTTATAGTAGAACTCTGCTGCTTCCAGCCTCTGGTATGGACTCAGTAGTGCTGTTATAGTAGAACTCTGCTGCTTCCAGCCTCTGGTATGGACTCAGTGGTGCTGTTATAGTAGAACTCTACTGCTTCCAGCCTCTGGTATGGACTCAGTGGTGCTGTTATAGTAGAACTCTGCTGCTTCCAGCCTCTGGTATGGACTCAGTGGTGCTGTTATAGTAGAACTCTACTGCTTCCAGCCTCTGGTATGGACTCAGTGGTGCTGTTATAGTAGAACTCTGCTGCTTCCAGCCTCTGGTATAGAATCAGTGGTGCTGTTATAGTAGAACTCTTCTGCTTCCAGCCTCTGGTATAGACTCAGTGGTGCTGTTATAGTATAACTCTACTGCTTCCAGCCTCTGGTATGGACTCAGTGGTGCTGTTATAGTAGAACTCTACTGCTTCCAGCCTCTGGTATAGACTCAGTGGTGCTGTTATAGTATAACTCCACTGCTTTCAGCCTCTGGTATGGACTCAGTGGTGCTGTCATAGTAGAACTCTGCTGCTTCCAGCCTCTGGTATGGACTCAGTGGTGCTGTTATAGTATAACTCTACTGCTTCCAGACTCTGGAATGGACTCAGTGGTGCTGTTATAGTAGAACTCTACTGCTTCCAGCCTCTGGTATGGACTCAGTGGTGCTGTTATAGTAGAACTCTACTGCTTCCAGCCTCTGGTATGGACTCAGTGGTGCTGTTATAGTAGAACTCTACTGCTTCCAGCCTCTGGTATGGACTCAGTGGTGCTGTTATAGTAGAACTCTACTGCTTCCAGACTCTGGAATGGACTCAGTGGTGCTGTTATAGTAGAACTCTGCTGCTTCCAGCCTCTGGTATGGACTCAGTGGTGCTGTTATAGTAGAACTCTACTGCTTCCAGCCTCTGGTATGGACTCAGTGGTGCTGTTATAGTAGAACTCTGCTGCTTCCAGCCTCTGGTATGGACTCAGTGGTGCTGTTATAGTAGAACTCTACTGCTTCCAGACTCTGGTATGGACTCAGTGGTGCTGTTATAGTAGAACTCTACTGCTTCCAGCCTCTGGTATGGACTCAGTGGTGCTGTTATAGTAGAACTCTGCTGCTTCCAGCCTCTGGTATGGACTCAGTGGTGCTGTTATAGTAGAACTCTACTGCTTCCAGCCTCTGGTATGGACTCAGTGGTGCTGTTATAGTAGAACTCTACTGCTTCCAGCCTCTGGTATGGACTCAGTGGTGCTGTTATAGTAGAACTCTGCTGCTTCCAGCCTCTGGTATAGACTCAGTGGTGCTGTTATAGTAGAACTCTGCTGCTTCCAGCCTCTGGTATAGACTCAGTGGTGCTGTTATAGTAGAACTCTACTGCTTCCAGCCTCTGGTATGGACTCAGTGGTGCTGTTATAGTAGAACTCTACTGCTTCCAGCCTCTGGTATGGACTCAGTGGTGCTGTTATAGTAGAACTCTACTGCTTCCAGCCTCTGGTATGGACTCAGTGGTGCTGTTATAGTAGAACTCTGCTGCTTCCAGCCTCTGGTATGGACTCATTGGTGCTGTTATAGTAGAACTCTAATGCTTCCAGCCTCTGGTATGGACTCAGTGGTGCTGTTATAGTAGAACTCTACTGCTTCCAGCCTCTGGTATAGACTCAGTGGTGCTGTTATAGTAGAACTCTGCTGCTTCCAGCCTCTGGTATGGACTCAGTGGTGCTGTTATAGTAGAACTCTACTGCTTCCAGCCTCTGGAATAGACTCAGTGGTGCTGTTATAGTAGAACTCTACTGCTTCCAGCCTCTGGTATGGACTCAGTCGTGCTGTTATAGTAGAACTCTGCTGCTTCCAGCCTCTGGTATGGACTCAGTGGTGCTGTTATAGTAGAACTCTACTGCTTCCAGACTCTGGAATGGACTCAGTGGTGCTGTTATAGTAGAACTCTGCTGCTTCCAGCCTCTAGTATGGACTCAGTGGTGCTGTTATAGTAGAACTCTGCTGCTTCCAGCCTCTGGTATAGACTCAGTGGTGCTGTTATAGTAGAACTCTACTGCTTCCAGCCTCTGGTATAGACTCAGTGGTGCTGTTATAGTAGAACTCTACTGCTTCCAGCCTCTGGTATGGACTCAGTGGTGCTGTTATAGTAGAACTCTGCTGCTTCCAGCCTCTGGTATGGACTCAGTGGTGCTGTTATAGTAGAACTCTACTGCTTCCAGACTCTGGTATGGACTCAGTGGTGCTGTTATAGTAGAACTCTACTGATTCCAGCCTCTGGTATGGACTCAGTGGTGCTGTTATAGTAGAACTCTACTGCTTCCAGCCTCAGGTATGGACTCAGTGGTGCTGTTATAGTAGAACTCTGCTGCTTCCAGCCTCTGGTATGGACTCAGTGGTGCTGTTATAGTAGAACTCTGCTGCTTCCAGCCTCTGGTATGGACTCAGTGGTGCTGTTATAGTAGAACTCTACTGCTTCCAGCCTCTGGTATGGACTCAGTGGTGCTGTTATAGTAGAACTCTGCTGCTTCCAGCCTCTGGTATGGACTCAGTGGTGCTGTTATAGTAGAACTCTACTGCTTCCAGCCTCTGGTATAGACTCAGTGGTGCTGTTATAGTAGAACTCTACTGCTTCCAGCCTCTGGTATAGACTCAGTGGTGCTGTTATAGTAGAACTCTACTGCTTCCAGCCTCTGGTATGGACTCAGTGGTGCTGTTATAGTAGAACTCTGCTGCTTCCAGCCTCTGGTATGGACTCAGTGGTGCTGTTATAGTAGAACTCTACTGCTTCCAGACTCTGGAATGGACTCAGTGGTGCTGTTATAGTAGAACTCTACTGCTTCCAGCCTCTGGTATGGACTCAGTGGTGCTGTTATAGTAGAACTCTACTGCTTCCAGCCTCTGGTATAGACTCAGTGGTGCTGTTATAGTAGAACTCTACTGCTTCCAGCCTCTGGTATGGACTCAGTGGTGCTGTTATAGTAGAACTCTACTGCTCCCAGACTCTGGAATGGACTCAGTGGTGCTGTTATAGTAGAACTCTGCTGCTTCCAGCCTCTGGTATGGACTCAGTGGTGCTGTTATTGTAGAACTCTACTGATTCCAGCCTCTGGTATGGACTCAGTGGTGCTGTTATAGTAGAACTCTACTGCTTCCAGCCTCAGGTATGGACTCAGTGGTGCTGTTATAGTAGAACTCTGCTGCTTCCAGCCTCTGGTATGGACTCAGTGGTGCTGTTATAGTAGAACTCTGCTGCTTCCAGCCTCTGGTATGGACTCAGTGGTGCTGTTATAGTAGAACTCTACTGCTTCCAGCCTCTGGTATGGACTCAGTGGTGCTGTTATAGTAGAACTCTGCTGCTTCCAGCCTCTGGTATGGACTCAGTGGTGCTGTTATAGTAGAACTCTACTGCTTCCAGCCTCTGGTATAGACTCAGTGGTGCTGTTATAGTAGAACTCTACTGCTTCCAGCCTCTGGTATGGACTCAGTGGTGCTGTTATAGTAGAACTCTACTGTTTCCAGCCTCTGGTATGGACTCAGTGGTGCTGTTATAGTAGAACTCTGCTGCTTCCAGCCTCTGGTATAGACTCAGTGGTGCTGTTATACTAGAACTCTGCTGCTTCCAGCCTCTGGTATAGACTCAGTGGTGCTGTTATAGTATAACTCTACTGCTTCCAGCCTCTGGTATGGACTCAGTGGTGCTGTTAAAGTAGAACTCTACTGCTTCCAGCCTCTGGTATAGACTCAGTGGTGCTGTTATAGTAGAACTCTACTGCTTCCAGCCTCTGGTATGGACTCAGTGGTGCTGTTATAGTAGAACTCTGCTGCTTCCAGCCTCTGGTATGGACTCAGTGGTGCTGTTATAGTAGAACTCTACTGCTTCCAGACTCTGGAATGGACTCAGTGGTGCTGTTATAGTAGAACTCTACTGCTTCCAGCCTCTGGTATGGACTCAGTGGTGCTGTTATAGTAGAACTCTACTGCTTCCAGCCTCTGGTATAGACTCAGTGGTGCTGTTATAGTAGAACTCTACTGCTTCCAGCCTCTGGTATGGACTCAGTGGTGCTGTTATAGTAGAACTCTACTGCTTCCAGACTCTGGAATGGACTCAGTGGTGCTGTTATAGTAGAACTCTGCTGCTTCCAGCCTCTGGTATGGACTCAGTGGTGCTGTTATAGTAGAACTCTACTGCTTCCAGACTCTGGAATGGACTCAGTGGTGCTGTTATAGTAGAACTCTGCTGCTTCCAGCCTCTAGTATGGACTCAGTGGTGCTGTCATAGTAGAACTCTGCTGCTTCCAGCCTCTGGTATAGACTCAGTGGTGCTGTTATAGTAGAACTCTGCTGCTTCCAGACTCTGGTATGGACTCAGTGGTGCTGTTACAGTAATACTCTGCTGCTTCCAGCCTCTGGTATAGACTCAGTGGTGCTGTTATAGTAGAACTCTACTGCTTCCAGCCTCTGGTATGGACTCAGTGGTGCTGTTATAGTAGAACTCTACTGCTTCCAGCCTCTGGTATGGACTCAGTGGTGCTGTTATAGTAGAACTCTACTGCTTCCAGCCTCTGGTATGGACTCAGTGGTGCTGTTATAGTAGAACTCTACTGCTTCCAGCCTCTGGTATAGACTCAGTGGTGCTGTTATAGTAGAACTCTACTGCTTCCAGCCTCTAGTATGGACTCAGTGGTGCTGTTATAGTAGAACTCTGCTGCTTCCAGCCTCTGGTATAGACTCAGTGGTGCTGTTATACTAGAACTCTGCTGCTTCCAGCCTCTGGTATAGACTCAGTGGTGCTGTTATAGTATAACTCTACTGCTTCCAGCCTCTGGTATGGACTCAGTGGTGCTGTTATAGTAGAACTCTACTGCTTCCAGACTCTGGTATGGACTCAGTGGTGCTGTTATAGTAGAACTCTACTGCTTCCAGACTCTGGTATGGACTCAGTGGTGCTGTTATAGTAGAACTCTACTGCTTCCAGCCTCTGGTATGGACTCAGTGGTGCTGTTATAGTAGAACTCTGCTTCTTCCAGCCTCTGGTATGGACTCAGTGGTGCTGTTATAGTAGAACTCTGCTGCTTCCAGCCTCTGGTATGGACTCAGTGGTGCTGTTATAGTAGAACTCTGCTGCTTCCAGCCTCTGGTATAGACTCAGTGGTGCTGTTATAGTAGAACTCTGCTGCTTCCAGCCTCTGGTATAGACTCAGTGGTGCTGTTATAGTATAACTCTACTGCTTCCAGCCTCTGGTATGGACTCAGTGGTGCTGTTATAGTAGAACTCTACTGCTTCCAGCCTCTGGTATAGACTCAGTGGTGCTGTTATAGTAGAACTCTACTGCTTCCAGCCTCTGGTATGGACTCAGTGGTGCTGTT
The DNA here is from genome assembly GCF_013265735.2 of Oncorhynchus mykiss. Classification (NCBI taxonomy): domain Eukaryota; kingdom Metazoa; phylum Chordata; class Actinopteri; order Salmoniformes; family Salmonidae; genus Oncorhynchus; species Oncorhynchus mykiss. Next base: position 73,934,460 of record NC_048579.1, on the reverse strand, counting down.
ATAGTAGAACTCTACTGCTTCCAGCCTCTGGTATGGACTCAGTGGTGCTGTTATAGTAGAACTCTACTGCTTCCAGACTCTGGTATGGACTCAGTGGTGCTGTTATAGTAGAACTCTACTGCTTCCAGACTCTGGTATGGACTCAGTGGTGCTGTTATAGTAGAACTCTACTGCTTCCAGCCTCTGGTATGGACTCAGTGGTGCTGTTATAGTAGAACTCTGCTTCTTCCAGCCTCTGGTATGGACTCAGTAGTGCTGTTATAGTAGAACTCTGCTGCTTCCAGCCTCTGGTATGGACTCAGTGGTGCTGTTATAGTAGAACTCTGCTGCTTCCAGCCTCTGGTATAGACTCAGTGGTGCTGTTATAGTAGAACTCTGCTGCTTCCAGCCTCTGGTATAGACTCAGTGGTGCTGTTATACTAGAACTCTGCTGCTTCCAGCCTCTGGTATAGACTCAGTGGTGCTGTTATAGTATAACTCTACTGCTTCCAGCCTCTGGTATGGACTCAGTGGTGCTGTTATAGTAGAACTCTACTGCTTCCAGACTCTGGTATGGACTCAGTGGTGCTGTTATAGTAGAACTCTACTGCTTCCAGACTCTGGTATGGACTCAGTGGTGCTGTTATAGTAGAACTCTACTGCTTCCAGACTCTGGTATGGACTCAGTGGTGCTGTTATAGTAGAACTCTACTGCTTCCAGCCTCTGGTATGGACTCAGTGGTGCTGTTATAGTAGAACTCTGCTTCTTCCAGCCTCTGGTATGGACTCAGTGGTGCTGTTATAGTAGAACTCTGCTGCTTCCAGCCTCTGGTATGGACTCAGTGGTGCTGTTATAGTAGAACTCTGCTGCTTCCAGCCTCTGGTATAGACTCAGTGGTGCTGTTATAGTAGAACTCTGCTGCTTCCAGCCTCTGGTATAGACTCAGTGGTGCTGTTATAGTATAACTCTACTGCTTCCAGCCTCTGGTATGGACTCAGTGGTGCTGTTATAGTAGAACTCTACTGCTTCCAGCCTCTGGTATAGACTCAGTGGTGCTGTTATAGTAGAACTCTACTGCTTCCAGCCTCTGGTATGGACTCAGTGGTGCTGTTATAGTAGAACTCTACTGCTTCCAGCCTCTGGTATGGACTCAGTGGTGCTGTTATAGTAGAACTCTACTGCTTCCAGACTCTGGTATGGACTCAGTGGTGCTGTTATAGTAGAACTCTACTGCTTCCAGACTGGTATGGACTCAGTGGTGCTGTTATAGTAGAACTCTACTGCTTCCAGCCTCTGGTATGGACTCAGTGGTGCTGTTATAGTAGAACTCTGCTTCTTCCAGCCTCTGGTATGGACTCAGTAGTGCTGTTATAGTAGAACTCTGCTGCTTCCAGCCTCTGGTATGGACTCAGTGGTGCTGTTATAGTAGAACTCTGCTGCTTCCAGCCTCTGGTATAGACTCAGTGGTGCTGTTATAGTAGAACTCTGCTGCTTCCAGCCTCTGGTATAGACTCAGTGGTGCTGTTATAGTATAACTCTACTGCTTCCAGCCTCTGGTATGGACTCAGTGGTGCTGTTATAGTAGAACTCTACTGCTTCCAGCCTCTGGTATAGACTCAGTGGTGCTGTTATAGTAGAACTCTACTGCTTCCAGCCTCTGGTATGGACTCAGTGGTGCTGTTATAGTAGAACTCTACTGCTTCCAGCCTCTGGGATGGACTCAGTGGTGCTGTTATAGTAGAACTCTACTGCTCTCTAAATATCACACTTGACAGTGTCCTCATGTCACCTACAGTAGAACGATTCCAACCACCTCATAATATCAAAGTAGATCTATCCCTTTCATCAGAGAGTGAGACAGAGAGAGAAAGAGAGGGAGGGAAAGAGAGAGCGAGCGAACCACGGGGGTAATCTGGAGGAACGTATATCGATGTGGTCAGGGCTTCTCGCCGCAAATGGAGATAATTACGTACGGCGGGCGGCGGTAAGTGGCCGGGTGGATGGCGAGCTGCCTGCCTGACTCTCACCACTCGGCAGAACAAAAGCACTGCACTCTGGGTAGGCAGGCCGCTGAGGCCCCCCGCACGGCAGGGGAGCGGAGGCTCATTAGGGCGCTATTTTAACAAAGCACTTCCCTTTCCTGTACGAACGACGCGTACCGTACCCACAGCCCAGCACCATCCCTCTCTCTTCTCTCCCTCTCCTCACTCCCTCCTCAACAAAGGGATATAAATCTCCTTTGGGCAGGATAATTACTGAGATAATTTTATCCGTAATGATGCTTGTCAGTCAGGATTGGCTGATGAAATTAAAGACAGAAGAAAAGAAAAGTTATTCTCTGTGATTTTCTCCGGCAGATTGTGTCAGGAAGAAAGAAGAATAACTTAAAAGGAGAAGAGGAAACACCATAGTAGTTGTTAAACATTTCTCCAGGAATGAACGTGACCTTGGAAATGTTTTGTGAAGGCTGGGAGGCACACGGAGGAGACTAAACACTATAGTAGTTGTTAAACATTTCTCCAGGAATGAACGTGACCCTGGAAATGTTTTGTGAAGGCTGGGAGGCACACGGAGGAGACTAAACACTATGGTAGTTGTTAAACATTTCTCCAGGAATGAACGTGACCTTGGAAATGTTTTGTGAAGGCTGGGAGGCATACGGAGGAGACTAAACACTATAGTAGTTGTTAAACATTTCTCCAGGAATGAACGTGACCCTGGAAATGTTTTGTGAAGGCTGGGAGGCACACGGAGGAGACTAAACACTATGGTAGTTGTTAAACATTTCTCCAGGAATGAACGTGACCTTGGAAATGTTTTGTGAAGGCCGGGGAAGCCTACGGAGGAGACTAAACACTATAGTAGTTGTTAAACATTTATCCAGGAATGAACGTGACCCTGGAAATGTTTTGTGAAGGCTGGGAGGCACACGGAGGAGACTAAACACCATAGTAGTTGTTAAACATTTCCCCAGGAATGAACGTGACCTTGGAAATGTTTTGTGAAGGCTGGGAGGCACACGGAGGAGACTAAACACTATAGTAGTTGTTAAACATTTATCCGGGAATGAACGTGACCCTGGAAATGTTTTGTGAAGGCCGGGGAAGCACACGGAGCAGAGGAAACACTATAACGTTAATATTCTACAACGTCTATTATCTCTCAGCTGGTCTGGAGCAACATACAGCCTACCGAGCATCCATATATAAAGGAAATGTTCTGAACAGGCCTGTTCAGAACGTAGTGTTGACATAATATTAGCATTATTCATGAGAATAAAAAGGACCCTGGGGTTGGTGACTGTGACACACGTAATGGTTATGTAGTGACGGCGTCCTGTCGACGTAATGGCCGGCAGAGGACATCGTTCAACGTGACACCTCATTTGCTGTTCATACATCTGGCAAGGGAATATGCATACACGATCAGGGTGTTGTGGGTACGTCTCAGCGAACCGGGACTTTAAACAAAACACTGTGCTTGATGAAGGGAGAGAGAGAGACAGAGAGCGGGAGAGAGAGAGAGAGAGGGAGAGGTAGAGAGATAGAGAGAGAGGGAGAGAGATATATAGAGAGAGAGACAGAGAGAGAGAGAGAGGCAGAGAGATAGAGAGATAGAGAGAGAGAGAGACAGAGAGAGAGAGGGAGATGCAGAGAGATAGAGAGAGAGACAGAGAGAGAGAGACAGAGAG